>NW_020654289.1:6203337-6203681 GCF_003589595.1 Hyposmocoma kahamanoa
TTTTTTTTCCTTATGTTTTTTTATGTTAAGTTAATAAAAAAATATGTGTTTTCAATTGTTTTTTATGGATTTGTGGAAGATAAAAAAAAATTAACATTAAAATATTTTACTTTATTGTATTATATTTTATTGTTTAACGTTAAAAATTTTTTATCTTGCCTTAGTGAGCAGTAAACCAAAAAGTTTGGGAACCTATGCTCTAAACCTATCAGAATATATTGACGTCAATATTGACGTTTGACGTCAATGTTCGTGATCATTGTTTAAGACGAGATAGGTTTTATTTATGTGTTTCAGACAATCAACGGCGTTCCTTAAATAATATGTAACGAAATAAATTATAT
>NW_020654289.1:6203691-6275670 GCF_003589595.1 Hyposmocoma kahamanoa
TTTTTTGTGTTTCATATAGTGTTGATCTTTATCAATTTACGTTCTATGTTAGTGAATATCATAACACCTGGGTCTTACGTAGTATTAGGTAAAAACGTTCGTTATATTATGTATATAAACATGTAATATTCTGCGTAATATAAATTACCTGAACCGAAAACAAATAAACGATGCTTGCCTGTCTGTTTCAAATCAGCTTGTCTGTTTTCAAAGCGATTTTAATTCCTTGACGTATACCAAGTAGCATTAGAGCTCCTTGTGAAGGAGTTCGTCCAGAGAAGTATTGCCACCTTACCTATTTCTGCCGCCAAGTAGGTAATAATAATAATAATAATAATAACGCACACATTCAACATAGCTCCGCACTAGGGAAACCCTGTGTCGCGGGTGCCATGGACACACACATAGACAACCACAAATTACACCTAAACTCACGAGAGAAATAAATGTAGGTCATACAAATATTTCTCCCGGCCCGGGAATCGAACCTGGGACCTCTGAGTGGCAGTCCGGCATGGTAACCGTTCGGCCACCGAGGCAGTTTATTACCGAGAAGTAATGTGACCATTATTGCGTTCCAGTTTCTAATTGTGTAGCTTTACACACGCGCGCGATTTTAAGCAAAGCGCGCGTGTGCAGCGCTGCTGGAAGTCGCTAGGTGTAAACCACTCTAAGGGTGCTGGTGAAATTACGGTCACATGGTACTTGACATAGATAAGGCGGCAGTACTATTCTGGACGAACTTCACAAGGAGCTCATAATATACAGCATAGTCGAGTATTTAGTACTTATTGGGACACCAGAAGTCGCGACGAGTACCAAATAGCAATTGTTGTAACTTATTTTGTTTTACATAAACAAAGTGCAATTTATCAAAGCTACTCTAATTTCTAGTGATAACAAACGAATCAACTAGGTGGCGATTATTGCACATATTTTTATTGATAGTGCCGGCTATTCTTTTATTTATTTTAGGAGCGTCATCTACCGCGTAGCATAAGCGTTGATTTATAAATTAGTTTATAACACACAATGCCGTCTATTGACACGCATATTTGTCAAAGTACAGAAAATAATTTTAGAAAATAATGAAAGACGAATTAATTGATATCCACGGTCATTTACATAATCTAAACTACTTCCAGGCTATTCAGATCATCGTGACCAATCTCAATAAGAGATGGATTTTTTACCTTTTTCGGAGTTACAGTATGGAGATTAGAAGATCGTTTTGAGTAATTGGTCCGTGCATCGAGTATATAACCAGAAATAGAGACGAAATAAGGGCCATCTATCATATATCACTTTTAAATATCAACTCTCGTTGGCACTGAACTCACGAATTAGAAAGCTGAAATAGTACAGCGCTAACGACTGACCTGTGTGTACGTCTTCGTATATTCCAAAAAGATTCTGTATTTATTGTAATAAAGATAATATCTCTAACAATAGGGGGCTATCTAATTACAAAACAAACAGAATCACATTTCAATTTAAGTATTAAATATGAAATTTGTAAATTTTCGTCCATTATAGCAAAGCTCAAGTTAAACTAGTCGATTTCAAGTGAAACAATTGACGACACTCGTCAATTGTTTCGAATTCGATCTGGCCAATCGGAGCGCAATTGTCACCGTAATGACATGGCAGAATAGTTTTGAAATGAATTAAATGACATTTCGTCTCTATTTCTGGTTATATACTCGATGAGTCCAGGGCACTATCACTACCCAAGGCGTGTCAACTTTGCGCAGAGCATCATAGAGATGTTTTATTGATAAGTCTTCGTTGGGGAATGTCGAATTGTGGTATTTATTTGCGTTCTCTGCCAGCTTAAAAGAACTTCGATGGGCATACTTTACAATTAATATTACCGATAGTTTCGATCACTACACCCCCAATCGTCTGGTTTTATATTGAGAACGCTCTTTCAGTACCAGGATAACTGAAGTAACTCTGAACTGAAATCAGCGTCCCATCCTGTTTTGGGTGTTGACATTATTTGAGTGGATACTTTTATCATATATAAAACCACAGCCGCACACATGGCATAAATTTATTATTTTTATTTAATCATTTAATGCACTGGAAAACAGAAATGAAATTTTTGAAAATACAGGACACGATAATTACAATAACGGGTTTAAGTGCACAACAACACAATTTACTCTAAAGGTGTTGAATTTAATGTTTGCTTTGTAGTTATTAGGTATCTATTATTAAGATTCCATTTTTACTTCGCAGCACATTTAAACTGGAAGTCTCAACCTTGTGTAAAAACAACTTAAAAAAAGCAGTATAAACTTTTTTTTTAATCTCATTATTTTGTTATTTCATTTTATGTTTTTTTTTAAATTTAGCTTTATCGTTTTTTTTGTCTTTCTTGCTGTGTATTTTAGTGTTGTGGTGTAGTAAATGCTTTATATTCTAAATAAAAATAAAAGACCTTTTCTTTTAAGAAATACTTAACTTTTAAGTTTTCATAAAAAAAAGCCGACTTCAAAAGTTTGCTTGTCCGTTTTCGCTGTGCCTTATTTTCATGAGAATTCCATCTATGTGCCAAGTGTTATAGAAATCGATTAACGAAAGTGCGTGGAATTCAACAAATTGAACTCATTTCCATTCCATTGCCATTCTTATAGGTGGAATATTTCTTCAAACTTGAATGGGATTACTACAGAGGGAACCCCTAGCCAACAAAAAAGAACCATCGAAATCACAAATAAATGTCGGAGTAATCGTGTAACACACACTCAAAATAAAATACGGACGAATTGAGAATTTCATCATTTTGAAGTCGGTTAAAAAAACTCCACGAAAATAGTAAGGTTGATTTCCTATATTGACAAAAATATTTAAAATATAGAACGGAACAGTGAGTCCGTTTTGTCAATTTTATAAATACCACCTTACGAGCGCCACACACAGAGCGCGACGCAGTTTCTATTTATTCGTTATTATCTCGGAAGATGTAGGTACAGATGAATACGATGTATTATATTATGGTAGAGAGAGTGACACTTGCTTATGCCCGTAGCTAATGTAAGGTCATGCTCTTGGCTTTAATTGGTCACACCGTACAACTGACATTGTACGTACAAATCAGTGCGGAGAGAAGAGAAAAGTGTAAGAATTAAAATAGATGACACTCTAAATATAGAACAAAATCTTATACATATGATCTAAAGTTTAAATTACGGTTAGAATTTTTCTCGATAATTTTCGTGATAATAATTATACAATAATTTAGCAGCAGTAGAGCTCGTTGTGAAAGAGTTCGTATAGGGAAGTACTGCCACCTCACCAATTGCTGCCGCCAAGCAGTAATGTTAGCATTACTGCGTTCCGGTTTTGAAGGGCAAGGGTGCTGGTGAAATTACAGGCACATGGGACTTCTCAACTTATGTCTCAGGGTAACGGGCGCAGTGGCAGTGCCCCTCATATCTTTGTGATTTAAAGCTCTGAGTGGCACTGCAACTGTTATGGAGAGGCATGTAGCTCACAGGCGCACGATTTGTTCGTCCCGTCACTTGGTATTATAAAAAAAAACAAAGAACTCACAAGTCCAAGGGTCCGTGAACAATTGAACGTGGAACATAGAGTACAATTCGATCATGGAGACGCGCCTTTAGGATGCCAGGATCGAACACCAATTAGAGCCAACCCCATTAAGGGCCATCAGAAAGGAACGATAGCTTTGCGTGCTACAATTGCGTAAAAAACGATTACATAAAAATGCTCTCGATTCGTTTTAACGTTCGCAATTACTTGAATGTATGCCACAATTAAGGTGTATTATGTAAGTTGTCAAAGAGAAAAAGGACGGTGTACATAGACTTGCTGAAATATTGGTTGTTGAAAGATATCTATCAGACTCAATGGACAAATGAAAAATACCATTACGATTTGACAGTAAGATCTTTATTTAGGTAATCTTTGTCGTTAAGTATCTTTAACCTACATAAATATTTCGGTGATAGTGCAAATTCGCATATGTAGTATTGGTAAAATGTGCGTATCTGTGCACCAAGCCAAATTTCACAGGAAAGGGATTTAACGTTATTATTTTGATATTTCAATGGCTTAACGCACAGTAAGCAATTATTTTTGTTGTGTACGGACTGATAATAATAGATTCCCGTAAATAACGCTAATTTAGTTGCCACGATATTTACGCGGAATTGATTTGGCCTCTAAATTGCCGAAATGGAGACTCCTAATCAAATGCTAGTTACGCGTAATTGTACTTTCCCCGGCGATATGATTTTAAACCTGATTTCGCTAATCAAACTAAATTTATTTATTTTGTTATTGCAACATTGAATAATAAGGAAGACACTTATAAACGTGGAATTGAGCTGATCAGACAAGGCTTTAAATCCATGCAGTAAGAACGAAAAATTGCCCTTTTCGTTTCCACTCCGCCGATTCGAAACTCATGTCTTTTTCGCTCTTATTATATACTTACATGGGTATAAAACTTTTTCTGACCACCTTAATTCGTATCGATAAATGTTGTGACATGAAAAGTAAGACGCAATGAAAAATTAAATATCACAGGTGCAAGTTTCCTCATTGGTATGATGAGAAAAACCAGTACGAGTTTAGGAGTTCGTGGTTTGTAATTACCTCGCTCTTATTACACGCGCATAAAGCTTTTTGTTACTAACTTAATGCGATTCCGTATCAATAAATGTGGTGACTCCCAACTTTTATTACGAGCACCAGCGTGTGTTTATTACATTAAATATGTATACCATATTTAATGGATGTAACTCACAATTTTGACGGAAGAAATTTATTTACATAGTTCGATTCCGAGGTTGACGTTCGAATCGACAATTTATTCAGGGAAGAAAAGGATTAAAACTAAACATTTATAAACGTAACAAGGGTGTTTACGTAAAAAAAAATTATTTCAATCATTGACATTTCAATCATTAGTTTCAAAAACCGAACACGGAAAGTTTGTCATTTATGGTCCTTGCCAGTGAGCATGTACAATAATCATTGGTGGCAATTACTTCCCGGCCAAGCCTGCAAAGTAAGTATGAAAATTCACTGTCCACTTCTCTAAACTTTTAAATCTGTGAAATCTACCTACTAATAATGAACTACGTAAAAAGGCAAAAGAAAAACTCATGCAGCCAACTGCCAAGTGTTCGTAATTGCGAGAATTAAAAGTACCTACCTGCTTATTTTTTTAAATATTAAAAAAAAATTGGCGGTAAAATAAAATGCTTTGGTATTATTCTTCTTTATTTTATTATTAGTCTTTTTGGCCTTTTTTCTATGTCCTTCGCGAAAATAAGTTCTAGTGAGGAGTGCGTGAAAATAAATATTTATGGATACACAATAAGCCGCAACATCAGAAATTCAGCAGATTACTAGTAAATGTGCCTGGAAAAACTCTGTCAAATATTACTTTTAATTTTAATTAACATTTTTTTAACTTTTTTATTATACATCTTCTCTTCAGTCTTCTGTTATTTCCTCGTATTGTTTAAGAAAATTACTATATAAGCCTCGGCGGGAACGGGGATTGCTCGACTCGTATTAATAACTCATACGCGTCCAGCAATCCCTTACTTCCCGGACTCTGTAATAATGTTCTATATTGACGAATAACGACGCTTTGAGTGTACAGGCCTATTTTTAAAATACTAACAACAACCTTACAGGACTTACTAACATCATAAACAACAACTTTTGTCCCATGATTTTTTACAAATCATAATAAATTTACCAAAAATTTACTATTAAATTTTCGTTAACAACGCTTCCCGCGTGCTGTCTTTTGCTACCGCACAGTTATTAAAGCTTAGAGTGACCTAAATGAGTATGTTTAATTTTGTACGAAAGTAAAATCTGATTAATTATTAAGTCACGGAAAAAACATGGTTGTTTAAAATGTTAGTAATATGGTTTTTTTATGACATTAAGTGACGGGACGAACAAGTTGTACACCTGATGGTAAGCTGACACCTGTCCATAACAATTGTAGCACCACTCAGAGCTTTAAACCGCAAAGATTTGATGGGCATTGCCACTGCCACTCCCTGAGACGTAAGTTGAGAACTCCCATGTGCCTGTAATTTAACATTACCCGTATAACTGTTACATCTTCTTGTTGGAACTCTATATTATTATAACAATGTTGTATTTCTCTTCCATTTTCTCTTCCAGCAGGTTGTCCTTTTAAACATTTCTATTTCATGTTTTGTTGTGACCTATTTAGACTTCGAACTTTGATTAATCTTCTGTCTTCATGTAAAAAATAAAATATACAACTAAAGAGCTCAATAAAGGGAAAGTACAGTACCTATTCTGGGCCAACCGCAAGAAATGGCCGATCTAATAAGGAAGCGACGATTTGTCCGCGCTTGCGCAACCGACGACGCCACTTACACGATCCAGACGACATTTTCATTAGACGCGAGTGCTTATAGACACAATGGATTGTGTCTCTTTTATACTGTTTTGTCTAGTCTTCGGAGGAAATTGCAAAATTGCTCATATCGTTTACAGTCTGTTAAAGTCGCGAATAATATACCATATACGGTAGCATGATTACACGTTTTCCATTTCTATACTAAATAAACTACATTTTAGTCGTATTTGATTATGAAGGACTTTCAAGAAGCGAAATTTCTACACTAATAGTCGCATCTTTTCTTTTCAAAAATAATGGCCCAAATCAAAAGCCTTAATTTTTTTCTTATTGCAGAGTTATATTCAGAATATACAGTGTTCGACTTATCGGAACATACCCTAACGATGCATAGCAGAAATAACATCAAACAATTTCAATATTTTAAAACTGGGTTATGGTTTTAAGGCTTTCGTGGTCATTCACTAAGTGATTGTCACTAATTTCAGGCTTCTTACCAAGGTATGACTTCTTTTTATTTTTCCGATATTTCGGACTGGACGGCGGCAGATGACGGCTTTAAGAGCAGACATATCTGTCTACCCTCTTGTGCTGTCGACGACTACTACCTTCACCGCGATTTGTTGTGGCGTTACCATTGTCACTCACTTTTTTCACACAAACCACACTCGCTGTATCCACACGCGAAACTGAACTCGACGTGTTTTTGTTTTTATTAGGTACTGCACGCACTAAGAACCGAATTCCATGCACTGGATAGTTTAAAACCATCATCAATCATAAGAGTCCTGAAATTAGTGATAATCATTTAGGGTTATGGTGTTTTATGATATCTCAAAAAAATATTTTGTCACTTAACCGCGATTTTGTTAGCGGATGGCAGTGATGGTAAGCGACACACCTGTCCATAACAGTTGCAGTACGACTCAGAGCTTTAAATCACAAAGATCACTGCCAAAGGCACTGTCACTGCGCCTAACACCCTGAGACGTAAGTTGACAAGTCCCATGTGCCTGTAATTTAACCCGCACCCTCAAAACCGGAACGCATTACTACTTGACGGCAGAAGTAGGTGAGGTGGCAGTACTTACGTCCTTGGCAAATTCTTTCACAAGGAGCTCTAATGCTATTATAATATATTTATAATAAATAATAAATTTCAGTCACAATTGTTAGTTACGTACGTTGACCGTAAAAAGTTACGCACGTTAATATTTCATGTAACATGTTGGTATGTAAATATAAAATCATTGCAAAAAATCAACTTATTTTATGTAGCAAATTATAATAAATAGTTTAGTTTAGTTATTATAAGTTAAAATTTTAGAGAATTTGCACAATAACATTGGTGAGATTTGTTTTAAATGTGAAGGGTGTTGGTGAAATTACAGGCACATGGGACTTGTCACCTTATGTCTCAAGGTGACGGACGCAGTGGCAGTTCGTCCAATTAGTTGGTATCATAAAAAATATACTTAACATGAAATTCTAAATCGGACACTGTAAATAACTTTTTTGTCAATATTATCAGTCCATTAGTGCTAAAGGGGCGTTGATGTAAATCGCCTTCGACATGCAGGTATAATAATGATGTTACATTCACTATCAAAGTAATTGTTAAAAATATACTAACAAAAAAAAAATTGTTTGAACATGCATAATTGAATATAAACAGACCCAAGCTACCATCCTTATCAAAACTAACGTGATCGACATTTTTAGCGAAATTGTGTTATTAACATATCGCACTGCTATTACAATAGTGTTGTAACTCAAAATACACATTTAAAAAAAAATTCAATATTGTACCATTACTGAACGTGAAATTTGAATTTGTGTACGTCAATAAAACCGTCGTTAGAATATTGTAAGAAACCATAAAAAGGTACCTGAATATTTGAATATTATGGTAGTAAGACAACGTGAAAATCAATAAACTTTGTATTTAAAGATTTAATTTACTTAACTTAAAATGAGCCAAACGTTACCTTACGTGAGCCAATTTTGCACAAAACAGTCCTTACAAAAATATGAAATTATTTTTTATTTTTAAATGCGTAAACTTGGAAAATATGAAAGTAAACTTTATTTTACACATAAGTTTAATATTATTTTTTATAATATCTAGTGACGGTACGAACAAGTCGTGCGCCTGATGGTAAGCTACACGCCTGTCGATAACAGTTGCAGTGCCACTCAGAGCTTAAAATCGCAAAGATATGAGGGGCACTGCCACTGCGCCCGTCACCCTCCTGAGACATAAGTTGACAAGTCCCATATGCCTGTAATTTCACCAGCACCCTTACCCTTCATAACCGGAACAGAGTAATGTTAACATTACTGGTTGGCGGCAGAAATAGGTAACGTAATTCTTTCACTGGAAGCATTGACTTACAAAGAAGTGAGTAATTGGTTTCATCTATTCTGAAAAAAATACACTTTTTGAGTTAATACACTATTGTATTATCAGAGCGGTATCCGGGAATCAATAAAACGAGATCTACATTTTATTGTGAAGCAAAATTAGCGTAACTGATTTTTTTTAGGTGACACTGAAATTTTGGGTGCCAAAATAACGAAAATTTCCGAAATGCATTTTTACTCGTGCTCATAGCCCCGCACTAGGGAAACCTTATACTGCGGGTATAACATAGAATACATACGTTGATAACCATAAATTACACCCAAACTCACGAGAGAAATAAATGTAGACCGTACAAATATTTCTCCCGGCCGCCCGGGAATCGAACCCGCTCTGCGTGGTAGACCAACATGGTAACCGTTCGGCCATGGAGGCAGTTAAAAAAAATGCGTTATTTCTGACAAGGAGGACAGTATTATCGTAGCCTTGTAAATTTTTCGGTTTTGTTTTTTGAATTTTGATTTGTTACATGGTTACAAACAAACCAAAATTCAAAAAACAAAAACGATGTAAAATATATTTGAATTGTGGTGTTCCAATTTACGACGGGCCATGTATTTTACTCACTTTTTATTTATTTACTCTGTGTAAAACCGAAGACTGTGTTATTAGCACAGTCCTCAGATCATGGACCCTTATGACATGCTTTTTTATTTTATCCTGAACTTATTTTTATTATTATTTTTTTGTTTGAAATGTATGTATTTTGCATGTCAAATAAAGCCGGTTTTATTTTTATTTATTGATTTTAACCGACTTGAATTATACACGACAACTCTAACATTTGTGAACCGATTTTGACGAGTATTTTTGTTGCAAAATACTAAATATTCCACCTCTAAGGGTGGGAAACTATGGGATGAATCCGGTTTCGCGCACTTTCCGGTAACTGATTTCAATAAATCTTGGCTAAAATAAATGTAATTGCATGAACTTTCGAGGTCTTTTTTTTATAAATTATAAGTACGCATTTGACCTGCATCTCACCCGATGGAAACTGACGATGAGGTCGACGATGGAGCATACATACTTAAATAATACCTATGCTATCTCGCATTGAAAAGGCCCAAGTTATGACGTTCAGGGAACAAGTCTGCAGGCAGGAAATTCCACTCCATAGCCGTTCCATTCCGTTCCGTTTCCATATAAATGTGGAAGTATAACGCTTCGTGCGAATCTTTGGATTTTTTTTAGTACTCTGTACTGAGTTTATTATTTAACATCACATTTGTTTCCTTTTCAACTTCATTCATTTCACTTTCATAATTCCGTGATCGATGGTCGTGAAATGAAAAGCTAATTCTTCAAAATATTCTAATATGGTATTCAAGTATTATCACCATTGTGCTGGTGTCTACAGCTGCTTGCTTTTATATTTGTCGCTTTCCTTTTCTTTGTTACGTTCCGCTTTGTTTTGTAGGTTGAAACATGTAGCATTGCATATTGTACTTTATTAACCCGTTATGAGTACTATAGATATTTTATTTTTGTAATTTTTTAGAAAAATATATTTTTAAATGATGAAAACACAGCTGCGTATTAGAGACCACCGCGTGCAGACGTTACAGTACGAAAATTCACTGAATGCATATAAATAAAAATTTTAGCAGCAGTAGAGATCGTTGTGAAAGAGTTCGTCCAGGAACATACTGCCATCTTACCTATTTCTGCCGCCAAGCAGTAATGTTAGCATTACTGTGTTCCGGTTTGGAAGGAAAGGGTACTGATGAAATTACAGACACATGGGACTTGTCAGCTTATGTCTCAGGGTGACGGGCGCAGCGGCAGTGCCGCTTAGATTTTTACGATTTGAAGCTCTGAGTGGCACTGCTAGAGTTATGGACAGGCGTGTATCTTACCATCAGGCGCACGACTCGTTCGTCCCGTCACTTGAAATTACAAAAAAATATATATTTATTTGCAAAACTGACCCTATTTTAAGTGTACTGTGACTAACCTTTATGGACGAATGTCCGAAATATTTTTTTTTTCATTTTTTCGGAAAAAAATGTTAATTATAATAATAATAATAAAATTTATTTATTTCCACAAATTACAAATAGATACAATAATACACATACAACAATTACAATGAAAGTGGAACAGGTAGTAGCAAGTAACGACACTGACTCTTGAACTAGGTAATAACCTGGTTACTAAAAAATTACTCTGATTTTGCTGAACAGTACAACTGAAAGTAAATAAAATTAAGTTTATTGAATGTCAGGGCATTTTACCACCATGTTATTCAATTATTTTTTGTGAAATTACTCCACTAGTTTGTTATAATTATTAATATAAAGATCGAACACTTACAAAAAATTCCTTCAATCCGGCTGGATTCGAACCAACGTCTTCTAGCAAACCGCGTCCGACTCTATGCTAAGCCACGGAACGAACCAACGGACATTACGAATTTTTCTATGTGCTTGTTGCAGTTCGCAGCTCGTTTTGGTTTTTAACAACTTTCTGCTGTAGCGGCATCTGTGAGAAATCTATTTCTTCACTGAAACGAAATGATTAAAAAAACCGATTATAGGGGGTCGTAGATTTCATTTTGCTGAGTCGGAATATGTTAAAAACTCTATTTCGCCAAAAATGTCGATTACGTTAGTTATCATACAGATGCTACCCGCATTGGTGTTCTAAGAGACGATACGTCATTAGTAATGGTCGGAAAAAGGTCTTCCATATATACAGATACATGTACAGATATAGCAGCTACAAGGATTTTTGGATTTAAATAAAATATTTTAGAGCACGATCACAACGATTCTAATTTTTAATTTTTTAATCAATTTTTTTTCTTAACTTCTGCTAGCAAATGTCGCCGTTCCGTCAATATGCGGTATCTAAAGCTAGAGGGGAACGGAAAGTGACCATTTTCTTTACCTTTTTATTCAACGTTTTAGTAAAAGGTCAGTTATCTCTATCTTTTTATATGGCAACATTAGAATTGCTTTAAAATCCTACTTCGACTACCTAGGTCAGTAGTTTTGTCCTACGATGCAGTAAAACCATTTCCTCAATTCGAATTCGAAACTGTAATTAATATTTGGTGGTTTTAACAACTCTATTCTGTCTATCTGTCCTTGTTAGCTATGTCTGTACATGTATCTATATATATATATATGTGGAACACCTTTTTCCGATCATTGATCATTAGGTACAGAAAATCGACTAATATGGGAAATTTACAAAACTCCCAAATGTAATTTTTACAATGACTGATACTGATATTCATTGACGTGTTCCGATAATTATATCGGTCATCAGCAGTATTATATCGCACAATGTAATACGATACACGTACGCCCACCGATTCCAATTACGCTAATGTCCATCCTTTGACATTTCATATACACTTTTTAATTTTTAAGTGATATTCGTTTGTTGGAATGGTTTGGTAATTAATAGGTCTATATTGTATTTCAAACATATTTACTATTAATATTGTACACACGGTAGCGTAGTAGTCTAATGACTTGACTTACCCCCTCTCTAGGCTTCAAATCAGAGTTCGTACCTCCAAGTTTTTCGGAATTTATGTGCAAAATATGATTTAATTAATTAATTTTAATTAAACAAGAAAGAAAGAAAGAAAGAAACATTTATTCGGCTATTTCAAATAAATATACAAAAAAAAACATTAATCTAAATTTGAATTAAATAATAAACAATTGAAAAACAAAAAATGTATATATTACTAAATACATAACAAAAGCCGGAAAAGCCAGCCAGCTCAGCTTAATGCTGGGCAGAGCCACAGCGCTGATTTTCAGCTGGAGCCTGAGAAGAGCTATCTGGCTTTGCCTATTTGACAAAAACTGAAAAGAATAACAAGTATTTCATCTGTAACCTATACATTTAAAACAACAATACCCAATTTAGAATAAAATTATTACAGTATGCAGCGTGCTCTTAAACAATATAAAGTAACAATTAATTATTAATTATAATGATAAGAATGATGTCTGAGTCATAATAATACTAAAATAAATTAACAACTAGCTTTAGTAATTGACGACGTTTATTTGTCCTATTAGCGTAAACTCTTTAAATCTTTTTGGAAAGCCAGATGAACACACACACTCAACATAGCCCTGCACAAGGGAAACCCTGTGTCGCGGGTGCCGTGGACACACATATAGACAACCACAAATTACACTGAAACTCACGAGAGAAATAAATGTAGGCCTTACAAATGTTTCTCCCGGACAGGGAATCGAACCTGGGACCTCTGCGTGGCAGTCCGGCAAGGTAACCTTTCAGCTACGGAGGCAGTTAAATACGACTACTATCTAAATGATTTATATTGAACATGAGTTTTTCAGTGAAGAACAACATCGTGATGATAGCTGCACTTTGAAGAAGGTTCTCTAGGAAAACGTATGAAGGCACCAACCTGCATAGGGCTAGCGTGGCGGACTATGACCTAAACGTCGATTTTTTTATTGTTATTCGTTTGGTTATAGCAAATTACTTCTTTAACTATGATATAAATAATCAGTTGACTATACAATAGGAATAATCTGTTTATACCACTGTGTAACTTTTTAATTTCGAAAGTTTGATACAGTAATTAAAATTAAAAAAGCAATTACGGAAATAATACATTCAACAAAACAAAATATTTAATGTTTCTTTTTTAAATTGCTTACCATGTTTTTATAATTTTGCAATTACTTATATACTTATCAAATAGAATTAAATAATTATTAAAAACCTTAATTATTAAATTAGCAACCAAGTAAGGAATCTAAAAATGAGAGAAAACCAACGTCGTTTTTTCTTATATTAAATTAAGGCGTGAATCGGATAGAAATATGGTAAATAGTTACTTTCGCTGCGATTTTAGCATTAGGTTTAATATAAAAGTGAAAATTGTACAATTAGTGTTTAGTAGAGCGTAATAGGTATCTAATGACGTCACATCTTAACACTTCAAATTCAATGTGCGTTTTTAATTTCGTTTTTTGAAAGAGTTAATTTTATATTAACCTGAAAAAATTCAAAAAATATATAAACATAATTAGGTAGTAATAAAAACAAACTTACAGAGAAATCGAATTTGATTTATTTCGACTTACAGACATCGTATTAAACAATACGGTTTGATTTTACCAAATTTAAGAATAAAAAATATATAAGAGTCGATTCGAAACTTCACGGTCACGTCTTATCAATAAAACAGCAGAAAGAATTAAATAATTTCGAAATATACAGTTGCTTTTATAAAGCGTTATTAATTAGCTTAATTTAATAAACCATGAAAAAATCGAAGAAACTAAAACCGTTTATTACCTTTTATTGCCAAAAAATAAATTTCAAATTAGAACCACTTCTAATTTCAAATTTATTTTTTGACAATTGAACCGCGAAAACCTTTAATTAGGCAAACTGTCAAATATCGTTATTTTTTGTTCGAATTCCAATTTGAACGATTCCAATTATTGTCCGGGGGGGCCTTACAAATATTTTTTTTTGAGCATAGAGCCTACACACCAAATGAATGTTGCAACATTCAGCCTAGTTGTAAGATTTTTCCGGTAGCTTAACATTATTTACCGTTAAAGCACGGGTGCGTGACTGTAAAATCGTAATACTCAAGCGGGATGTAAGTGAAACTAATTGTTGTATTTTATTGTTGAATCAGGTCATGGTTAAGTGTCGCCTGTTAAACGTGATGAGTATTTGAAATTGAAATTAAAACAAGGCAGATTATATCAAATTCAATTATGCTATTGAATTTTCAGGTATAGGAACAACAGTTTGGAACAATACGTATTGTGCTTTTATTTATTTAAAATATATATTTTTTATATCACGCTATACTAATATTCACACTAAGGGAAGAGTATACAAAGCAGGCGTACGGTAGTCCGTAATGTACGGTGCTGAATGTTGGCCTCTCAAAAATCTGTAAGATAATATGTCTGTAAAAATACACAGCGCGGATTTGTAAATGCTAAGATTGCGGCGTTACAATCTAGACACGTCAAAAACATTTTTTTTTATAACGCCAAGTGACGAGACGAACAAGTCGTACTCCTGGTGGTAAGGGACACGAAGGAGTCCCTTCGTCTATAGCTATAGTCATAAACTCATGGTAAAGGTACATACATCTCTTAGAACAATATAACAACCTACGTTATTAGATTAATTTAAGTTTCGAATTTAAGAGCAACACAGATATTTGAATCCGAGGTTTCTAAGTTCTCAACTCTTGCATCATACCATAAGCGTTAAGCAACTAAACCTTTACTAACGTAGTGTGTATGCAATATAAGGGCATGCCCTCGTGAGTCTTAAAGAGACAGGCTGAAATATGACGTTACATATCTTCCTTTGTAATCATTGACTTACAATTATATGGACGTCGGGTCCGCGCTAAAAAGTGTCCGAACTTATAGGGCGTTAAAATCGTATACAGAGCGTCATTCACGCTTTAGTCTTCGTTTGTTCGACTGACAGCGAAGCAAGCAAAATTAGACAGTACTGCGATGACATTACAATTTAAATTTAACATTTTAGCTTTTTCATATTCCTTTACATGTCACTACGTTTAAATAGGTTGACTTGGGACATTTTTTTCGTGGTTTTTGTATTAGACCCATCGTCCATTTATTTGTTAGTCAATGTTTTTAATGCTAACTGTAGGAAGATGTTGCGTCTTTTGGTAGTACTTCGTATATCATCTTCTATAACCTAAAGTTTATGTTTTATGAAAGCAAATTCAAGTTATAATATCGATGCCTTACTTTCTCAAACTCGTATCTTATAGAGAGTGATTATTCAGGAGATGACAAAGCTTTCTATTTATGTTAAATTGTCTTATCGACGGTGTTAATTTGTATGCATTATTCTAAGAATTGGTATAGGCATAACATTAATACGAGGAATAAAAATAAACTAGCTGTTCTTGACAGTCGTAAGTCGTAGTCTTCATAAAGTCACAAATTCATTTAAAGGGCAATGTATACGTTTTATACAAACTTTGCCATATACGAGGTTTGAAAATGTTTGCGGGGCCTCCTATGGTTCCATCGTCTAGGTACCAGACGTTAAGATTTGAATGCAGATTTTGGATGATGTGATGGATGGCGAGAATGAAGATGGCAGGCCCCAGATCGCCTTGCTGACAGCCCACGGCAGATGATAGTTCATTGGCCCTGTAAACTAGTTTAGAGGGCTCACTGTAGCATTGAAGGAGGGCTCACTGTAGAATTGTAAATCTCTAGCACGTGTAGCGTCACCTCGTTCAGCTAAGCATCCCTATTAAAAGCGTTTTTGACGTCGATCTTGAGCAGCACCTTATCCCCCGAGTTTTTTTGAAGGAAGAGAGCGTGAACAGCTGCTTCACAACCGCCTTTAATGCCGAAACCGAGCTGAGCGGGCATATATCAGATACTGAGGTTGCGAGAGATTTGTCGTACGCGCATAATTTTGACGCGAGGCGTCTCAATGTACTGCCTACGGCAATCAGCCTGACGCCACCATCCTTTTTAGTTAGGGCTATTAAATGTGCACCGTAAAGGACGGGGACTATCTCCGCGTGCACATTGCCCAGCAGCATCAGATTTATCACTTCATCGATGTTTCCCCTCAGCCTTTTGCTGACTTCGCCGAGCGATGGCGAAGTGAGGTCTGTCAGGTGTTGAGGTGATAACCCGTCGAGACCTGCAGCGGAACCGGGCTTTTCGTTGGCTTGAAGGCAAGATTTTGGATCTTGGATCTTGGATTTGGAAAATTTTGGATTGGATGGATAGTGGATCCAGAAAGTAAGGTACTGCAGGAGCTGGAGGGTGCTTGCTCTCAAGGCCGGTTACAGTGTCAGGATTGTCAGGTGAGATGACGTCGTGGGAGAAGAGAAACCGTGCTGCATCGTGTTGCACCTTTGAGATCGCCGTTGGTAATTTTGTTCTCAATCCTTCTGGACAAGGTAATATCAGGGGAACTACGAGAAGAAACGAAGGAATGGAGTGGGGGACAAGAACAGTTATTTTTAATTTTTTGTGTCAGGGTGGAACCGCCGCCATCAGAGACATTGTGTATCTTGTAGGCAAAGGACAGGAGATGTTGCCAACTGTCAGGATCATTGTGTCTGACGGAATTTTGCAGGGCGAGGGAAAGAGCATTAGCGACGGAGATCCTAGCACATATATATATATATAATTTAATACAATCAGCGTAATTGCCAGCGTATCAAACTAGGGAATTCCCTATATTATGAGTGCCAGAGCAATGGAATTAACTCTGGGGTCCTTTCCACTACACTCAGACCAGAACAAATTTAGAAAACTTCATTTCCCAAAGTTGGTCCTACTTGAAATGCTTCTATTTTTTCTTTATACTTTATTGTGTATATGTTACTGTTAAGTAACTCAAAAAAGATAACTTAGAATTAAATATAAATAAAACAAAATTAATACAGTTCAAACCACACCAATAATCTGCTTTGAATATAATTATAAATTTAACAATACCTTAATCGAATAAAGTAGTATCGTAATCGAATCGAGTAAAGTAGCCGTACTTTACTAGGCATTGAAATAGACTCTAACATCGACTGGAAGCCACACATACAAAAGCTTGCTAGTAAATTGTGTACATTTACCTATGCCTTGTTCCATTTGAAGAAAACGACGGATTTTAAAACGGCCTCAAATACATACTACGCATACGCATTTTCATGGCTCCAATACAGCATAATATTGTGGGGTAACAGCACAAATGTCAAAATACATACTATATTATAAAATCTTTATTCATTCAAGCCCAATGGTTTATGTTTCTAACTTGGATCAATGCGCATTGCAATTACTTAAATCCTTACTATTCAAGTCAGAGACTACGCTTGTTTTGTGTCGATGTAATTTCATTCTAAGTAGTGATGTTTCATAAAACTACTAAGTTATCGATATTTGTATCGTTTATGGATTATAATTTTCAATTACGATTATACTTGTCTAGTTGGTCAGTGTATAAGATTTTTTGTGATATTAAATGACGGCATAAGTCGTGCCTGGTGTTAAATGACAAGCCTGTCCGTAGCAGTTGCAGTGCCACTCAGAGCTTTAAATCGCAGATCTGAGGTGTACTGCAACTGCGCCTGTCACCCTGACATGTAAATTGACAAGTCTCATGTGCTTGTAATTTCACCAGCACCCTTACCCTTCAAAACCGGAACGCAGTAATGATCACATTACTGCTTGGCGGCAGAAATAGGTAAGGTGACAGTACTTTCCTGGTTATAGAAATTATTAAAAGTTTTAACTTTAACTGGTTCTTTTAAGTAATTTAACGTAACTTTTAAGTTGTTCAGTTTAAAATTACTGTTTTAGCTTATCTTTTTTTTGTTGTTTTTTCTTATTTCTTAAATGTTGTAAGAGACACCTTGATTTCTTAGAAATCGCATTCAATCAACGTCGATACTCTAGGGAAAAAAATCTTATCATCTCTATTCATATAGCTTTAGGAGCGCAAGCGCATTCTATCACGATCTCGATCTTGCTTGTACCGATTTACGTGACCATTATAACACTATAGCAAACAATGCTTTACATTGCGTGTTTCTTTCAAACACCCTGTTCGATATTCCGATTCGAAACGGCCGTGTACACCAAATAAAACAAAATTGTCGCAACTTTTTTTATTGAAGATTTAAAATGTCAAACATTGCACGAACATTATTGAGAAACAAATTACCATTTGGTTGATTGAAAAAAATCCGTTGCAAGAATTCAAAGTGATTGTTGTTTTCTTAGAAATTATGTTTATAACGAGCTATGTATATGACTGACGTTATTTTTTGTAATCCTGTGCTGACGAGTATTGTATTTTTTTTTAACGCACATACTCGTTGCCCCGCACTAAGGAAACCGTGTATCGAGGTTGCCATGGACACAAACGTAGACATCCACAAATTACACCCAAACTCACGAGAGAAGTAAATGCAGGGCATACAAATACGGGGGCCTCTGCGTGGCTGTCTAGCATGGTAACCGTTCAGCGACAGAGGCAGTTAAGTTCTTCATACATTGTTGATGAAAAGCGTGTTCTTAGTATAATTACATCTTAGTATAATTAAAAACTGCCTCCGGTTCCTGCCTCAGGTCCCGGGTTCGAATCCCAGTCCGGGAGAAATATTTGTATGGCCTACATTTTTATAGGTATTATTATAAAAATGTGCATAGGCAACATTTACATAATTGCAGTCGTTATCATGTAATTTAAATGTAATATAATATAAAATAGTATATTTTAGTACATTGATGTTGTAAAATCATACTATAGCTCCTGAACAATAGCTAAATTTAATTTATAGTCGTATGAATCCAATTGTAATTATTTAAAACTCAACTTGTTTATTGATCTAATGTGACAAATAATTTACGAATGTTTTGTGTACTTCTTAATGGGATATGTATTAGAAATTAAAATAACTAGGAAATGAAACTATTTTTCCGGATTTAAATCGCGTATATTTGTTTTTCAAACAAACCGACGTTTCGGGCCCTTTACAGGTCCCGAAATAAGGTAGGCATTTAATTAATAACTATTGTAACTATAGTGAAAAAATGGGGTGGTTTGCATTAATATTAGACATAACTGGTTGAAGACTGTACCAGCTCAGTCAACCGTGACCATGGGACCTGTAAAGGGCCCGAAACGTCGGTTTGTTTGAAAAAACAAATCTACGCGATTTAAATCCGGAAAAATAGTTTCATTTCCTATGTGTAACAATCGCGAAAACCTAAAAACTTAAAATAACTATTTAAGTATTTTAGGAATATGTAATACGTATTCTGTGGATGTACCTTATTAAATAAATAAATAAATTTATTTCTCTCGTGAGTTTGGGTGTAATTTGTGGTTGTCTATCTATGAGTGTGACAATGGCATCCGCGATACAGTTTCCCTTGTGTGGGTCTATAAAAGTGTGCGTTATTGTTATTATATTAAGGCCACATAATATAATCACACAGCAAAGTGCCTTTAGCGCTTGAAAGACATAAACATAATACGTATTACATGAATTTTACGTATTACATTATCGACTCATCCGTAGAACAAAGAACTATGTGCAAGATCCTGCTTATTATCAGGACATTGTATATTTCGTTCGTTGTTCTTGACTGTGGATATCCATAGTCAAGATCGACTGTTGTTCAATTTTATGTTTACGAAACGAAATAATAAATACATAAAAAATCTGAAAACACCTTTAGGTAGGCCTTTTGAATAATGAGATTTTGTTTTATCCTCTTTTCGCTGTATAATCACATCGGACTCTGTTCTTTGGATGAGTCGTTATGTGAAATTTTACAACTTTACTATTTAAGTATAAAACCAATTTTGTTCGTAGAATTTTTAAACTTCCTCTAGGGAAGTACTGCTACCTTACCTATTTCTGTCGCCAAGTAGTAATGTGACCGTTACTGCTTTACAGGCACATGGGGCTTGTCAACTTATGTTTCAAGGTGTCTCGGGCGCAGTGGCAGTGTTCCTCAGATCTTAATGATTTAAAGTTCTGAGTGGTACAGTATTTGTTATGGACAGACGTGTCGCTTACCACCAGGCGCACGACTTTTTTGTACCGAAACTTAATAATATAGAAAAGAAGTTCTCTTCACAACTAAAAGATATCTACTTAACTCAAAATGAGACACGCTTTGTGTCAGATAGTTCTGGCCAAAATAGTCTTTATTCAGAAATAGGAAATTATTTTTTCTCCTTTATTTTTAAATGTATTTGGCAAGTAGGAAATTGTCTGTGATAAACTATAACCTATAAATACATTTTAATTATCTTTCAGCGAGTAATTCATTTTTCGTCGATTCTGAGAAAATACACTTTTTGAGTTAATACACTATTGTATTAACAGTGCGATACATTTGCCAAGTTTTATTGAAATCGATTAATCGACCAATACTGAGGTACCCTCTTTCCAACAAAAAAAAAGAATGATCAGAATCGGTTCTTAAATGCCTGAGTTATCGCATAACCTACATAAAAAAAACTACAGCCGATATAAGAACCTCCTCCTTGGTAGTATTTAGTTGATTCAATGGTATTTTTTAATTTTTATGGTATCCAGTGGTAGGACGAGTAACTCGTGAGCCTGGTAGTAAGCGTCACTCCCACTCATAATAGTTGCGGCGCCATTTTGATATTTGATCGCAACGATCTGAAAGGTACTGCCACTGCGCCTATCACCCTGGGACATAAAGTTCACATGTCTCATGTGCTTGTTGCTTCATCTATGTTCTTATAGAACTCCTCAATTCATTAACGATAACATTAGTACAGTACATTCTTCATTACCAGGTTAGGCAAGCAATTAAAAAAAATGTTTGAATGCAGTATTACTTACTTTAAAACAAAATAATGAACGAGTGAATGAAAGAAATAATAATAATAATAATAATAATAATAATAAAAGCATTTAATCATCTCAACAGTAATAAAGTAAAATGAACACATCAACAAAATAAAAAAAATACATTACAAGTTGCAAAATAAAACTAACATGTATAAATAAATAGATAAATAATGACAATATTTGTTGACGAGATGATAAGGTCTGTAGCTCAGCTAAATGGCGTTGTAATAAACTCCGCCGCTGATTTTCAGCTACAGCCTGGCATAATTATAAAAATACTCCAACACACACATCATTCCATCCTCGTGATTATTTTTAAGTAAGTAAACGCTAACTGCATTACCACCGCGTGCAAACACCAGGGCCAGCTCAGACCCGTAGCAGCCACAATCTCCGCACCCAACTCACACAATAACAGCAACGCCTGCTTCCAAGGCTTGTTTTGACAGAAGCCAATTAGAAACTTTTTTGTGGAATGTGAAATTGGAAAGGACATGACAGTCTCGCACAGGTGGTGGAAGATCATTCCAAACCTTGGAAGCGGCATACTTAAACGAACCCGAACTCCCGACCAAAGTTAATATAGGTAGGTTATAAATATGACCACGATCACGCAATCTTGGTAGGCTACGCTTTGGGTCGAGTTTGTCAAACAGATAAACCGGAACCCTATACTTGTTTATAGATTGCACGAAGCAGACTAATTTTAGCAACCTTGAGTTGGCCATGTTGAGTTGTTTGTGGTTGACCAGGTGCGGTGAAATGTGGTCCCTTTTACGTATTCTAAAACAATAACGCATACATGCATTCTGTACTCTCTGAATAGCTTTACTGGTTTTAACGGAGACACGGGGACCGAATACGATGTCACAGTATTGTAGATGTGGCAAAACTAATGTATTACACAATTTTAACCGAATTTTTGTATTGAGGTAACCCCCCAAACTATATAAGCATCTCAGAGCGCCAAAACAACGACCTATTTTTTGTGTTATGTGCTTTTCGAACTTAAGTCCCTCATCCATGATAAGGCCGAGATTGCGAACACAATCTTGCCTAGGAATTACAGTCCCTTTAATAGAGATTATTGGACACATATTCTTAATCGAACAAATCTGTTTATTTGTACCGCAAATGATAAAAACACTTTTATTTGGATTGAGAATAAGGCCATGGCGTTCAGACCAATCTGCTATCGAGTCCAAGTCCGAACAAATAGCACTCATGGCTGCCGTAACCAGGCCGGGATCAGGTGGTACATGCATATATAACTGAGTATCGTCAGCGTATAAGTGGTAACGACAATTGACTATAGCTGACGGCATGCTGCTTGTGAACAAGGAAAATAGTACAGGTCCCAGTATGGAGCCCTGAATAACACCTCGTGTCAAGGCAAGTGGTTTAGACCGCCTAAGACTGCCCGTACCGTCGCTACCGTAATAAACAGTGAATGAATGTAATGTTCTGTATTTACACAAAATTACAGTTAAAATACAATGCAGTAAGTTAGGTATAATGATAGTAAGATGATGCGCAACAGGCGGCTTTATTGCTATGTAGCAATTTTTTCCAGGTAACCAAACCAAAGAATATCATTATAAGTACACTACATAATAATCATTAATAAACTCATTATTATACGTAGATAAGAATATCCATACAAATATTATTAATACATAACAGTACATAAATAATAATATTAAATGCTTGTATACTTTAAAAGGAAAAAGAAAAATGAAGTATAAGTATAGGAAATAAATGAAAGGCTAGTGGAGAAAAAGACAAAACTTAGGAGTCGAGGAAGGAGTTAATATCTCTATCAAACAAAATATTTTAAAGTACCCTCCGTGAGACACCATGTATAATATGTCAAAATTCTTTGTTAAAAGTTGTACCGTACGTATACACAATTTGAAGTTTATAAAAGGGGCCTTTTTATATAACTTAACTGCACCTGAATGTACCAGGATTTCACCTACACAAGTACGCCTACAGCTTTCCGTTATTTAGCAGGGAGGTACTTAAACGTTTTTTTATTGAAAACTGGAACAAGCGTGGGCCTACAATAGATGAGTAATGTTGAAGGACAAAGTGCTCGATGATCAATTACGCAGTATTGATGAAGTACCTACTTACGTTCTTATTTATAGAGCTCGCTTCTTATATATTTTATAAAGTAAATGTTTTAGGCTCAACTCACATTGAGGCTGAGTCGAAGCGTCGCGACGCGTCATGTTTTTCGCCCTAATTTTTTTTGTATACCTATAATGTAATGTGCCAGACAACAACTTAGGAAATTTTCTTTACTACAAATAAAATAAAACATAAATGAAAAACGTTCTTTATTTATGTATAAGCCTATTAATAATTTAACATTACATTATAAGTACATAATATTTTATATTTCTTTGTATTAACAGAAAATAGGTACTATTAATGAATATTGAGGATATCAGGGCTATAGAGGTGTAACCCATTTTTTTTTTTCTACAAAGTTATTTTACTAATATCAATATTAAAGTACATAATACTAAAGTACGTAATTATTTTGCATTTGGATGCTATTTTCATGTATAAAAAAATATAACAATTAAATGTTTTAGCGTAGCAAGATAGGTGGACGACATTGTCAATGTGGCAGGCAGTAGATGGGTGAGATTAGCACATGATCGTGGTGTAAGGCATAAACTACGGGAGGAGGTTTGTGGATGATGATGATGAAATATTTTTCTAGTTGTGCGTATCACTACTCAAATATCATTAATCTATATTAAAAAAAAAATCATGTTCGTTCATGAAATTCATTCTGAAGCATTACCCAGAACACCCAGACCAGAACATTAATCGAACATGATGTAGAAATTAATATTGAGTGTTGTGCTCGGTTTCACGTTAAAATTCTAAAAACTTGAACGGATTTAATTTTTTTTTGTAGAATACTTACTGTATATACATATAGATTTCGAAAAACCATGATCACATAAAAGATAATGAATTTCGTATATTCAAATAAGTTTTTTTTTTTGATAATGCCTATTTACTCTCGCTTTGAAAAGGCCCAAATTATAGCGTTCAGGGAATATAGTTGTAGGCAAGAATCTTTAGAATATCCATAACACAGGAGTGGAACCTCATCCTACGTCTATACTTCATCCATATCATTATTTAGCTTAACGCGGTCGTGACTTGTTTAGGACTATTCAGACTCACGACTTTAAACGTTTTAAGACTGACGAGTTGTGTTTTACCCTGTTAAATGATGATTTACAAAAAAAAACTAAAATACAGCTCTAAGTTTCGTTTGATATTCAAAGAATTTTCCGCATTAGGGCGGTAAAATAATATTACAAATACTGTACTTAAAAAGGAATTTAAAACATAATGTATACGACGACAACGCATAGGAGAACGTCTGGAGGTCAAAGATCAAACAGAATACTATTCTGATATTAATGTATTAACGGTCACAAGGTCGCTTTTACGTTTATTTTGAAACTGCGATGACTCAACACAATCTTAAGTGGTACAACGCGCTGCTTGAGTACTCAATAATAATAGAATATTATTCTTGCTATTTTCGTGTTGTCTTTGCCTGCAGGTCAAAGTTTATAACAATGACTACGATTTGAACCGGTAATGATTAAAATAATAAGAGAGCAAATTATAAACTATTTAATAGCAGTAGAGCTCCTTATGAAAGAGTTCGTGTAGTGAAGTACTGCCACCTTACCTATTTCCGCCGCCAAGCAGTAATGTGGGTATTACGGTACGGTAATACCCACATTACGATACGGTTTTGAAGGGTAAGGGTGAAATTACAGGCACATGAGACGATAGGGCGCGACTAGCGCGAGAGCGAGAAATACTGCTATTCTCGCATAGAGATCTCGCGTTTTATGTCGCTCTCGCGCAAATAGCACTTTATCGTGCTAGCCCTATTGGTGCACGATTTACACGTCCTGTCACTTGGTATTATAAAAGAAACATCATGTTTGAAGAAGAAATTAGGGTTGACAAGACATTTTTTAAAATGATTCATATGTATAAGGAATTATTCAATCTGCATAATGTATCCATGTAACTAATAAATCTGCATACAATACATACAATAAATAGCTTAGAATTTAAATTGCTGCTTGGCGGTAGAAATAGGTACCTGCGGTGTCAATACTTCCCTCAAATAACTCTTTCGCAAGGAGGTCTACTGTTACTAATGATTAGATTCGGTATTTTAACTTTTATTTTTAATATTTTTTAATTGCTCTAATTACATGTAAAGAATTTTACGTTAAACGAGATTTTATCACGTTTACACACTTTTAAGAGGTATGCTCTAAAACCCATTGAAAGTAGTACAATAATGTTTGTTTATTTTCTTACAAATACCAGAATAATTGTGGCGATAGTAATTGGCCGCGATTTTCCGCGCCGACGCCGACGCAGCATGACCGTTTCTTCATTTTATACTTTTTCACTTTACGCACGAAGCATTTGTCCTTAGAAGGCTGACGAAAGATTAGATTTATTTTCAGCAAGGCCATCGTAAAATATTAATATACATAGTATTCAGTTTCAATTTTCGTCCATTATAGCAAATCTCAAGTTAACTGGTTGAAGTGAAACAATTGACGACAATCGTCAATTGTTTCGAACTTGGCCGGGTCAATTGTTGATAGTTGTCACAGTAAAGATATGGCAGAATAGTTTTCAAACAAATTAAATGACATTTCGTCTCTATTTCTGGTTATATACTCGATGGTAAATGCCTACACTGCGTTTGAAGCCTAGGGTTGTCTCATTATTATTTTACTTCTATCTACAAGTTGTAAATATAATTTGAAAAAAAAAAAAATTATGTGTTCATCGTACAGTACCCTCGTGCTATATTGAAATAACTTTTGTTAAACACATTACTTACACATTGATACTTGTTTACTAGCATTGCAGATTGGTATCTCGATTAAGTGAGTATAACTATGAAATAGAAACGAAATATTGAACAATTCTGAATTTGAGGCACTCTTGTTCAAACTACCACAAACACAACTATTTGATGTAATTTTTGAAAAGTGAACGCTTCAATCATCAATGGCGCATGCGACGGTCCTATAAAACACGCATTCAGGTAAAAATAAGCTCTACATTTTAACAGAGGCTTGCAGTTAAAATTGTAATGTAAATAAGTACCAGTTCAGACTTCCAACTCCCACCTAGGTAACCTACGTAACACAGCAGATCTAGCACTTAGATCTCAGAACAGGTTCCGAATAACCCAATTTTAGGCTTTAATTTCATAGCATGTACTGTAATGCTACGGTACTAGCTTCGTGACTTCGTATCGCGTAATTTGCTTCGTATAGTACGCGAGTTTGGTGTGTTAGTATCATATGTACGAGTAACTATGACTTTATGTAAAATACGTATAGGGAGATATGCCGATGGAAACTATGGTGATGGAACCTGGAATAAAAATGGTCGGAGACATGCGTTTTTTTTAAAGTAGCAAATAAACTCATTTTAAAATATTTACCGTTCATTTAATATAATTTTCATTTGGACAAATTTCATTTCCTATATTGTCAATTTAGTTATTTTTACGTGGTATAATATCATTTTTATAAATAATAAGTTTAAACCCGACTCGTCGTGGCACTTGTCTATTCGATACTGGAGTGTAATTCAAAAGCCGGAGGGAGAGTTATTTCCCGTAATATAGTTTACAATGCCGAATCTTCATTTCGACAAAACTATTGTTGTTACAACTGGATTCCTTAGTGGTTTAAAAGAAAATAAATGTATGTTAGGTCAAATCTAAGTTGCACCCCCCATTCTGTAGTAGGTTAGATTGGGTTAGTATATGAAAAAACAGAAGCAAATTTGTTTGCGTTTCTGAACATGTTATCAGGTTAAATTATACTACAATTAATGTTAGGGATGTCGTTTTTCGAAATTGAAAAACAAAAAGAATTTGTTGCAAATATAGTCAATATTTAAAATAGGCGTTAGAGGAAATGAAATTAAACTGGTGTTATATTAGCTATGGTGTTATATAGTGTAGAGTAAATGATGTGTAGAGTAAATGATGAGTAAGTGATGAACGATGAGGATAGAGTAAATGATACTAATCAAAACTGAAATTATAGGATGCAAGTTTATATTAAGCGTTCGTTATATGAAGTGAATTGTTAATTAAAAAAGATTATGAAATATAATTATGGACTGTCACCCAGAGGTCCCGGGTTCGATTCCCGGGCTGAGAGAAATATTTGTATGGCTTACATTTGTTTCTTTCGTGAGCTTGGGTGTAATTTGTGTTTATCCATGTATGTGTCCATGGTACCCGCGATACAGGGTTTTCCCTAGTGCGGGGCTATGAGTATGTGCGTTATTATTATTAATTTATATGATGTATTGCACACCCACCAACGCAGGTTTTGAAGTGAGTAAGGTGGACGCTGACAGATGCGCCTCCTCGCATTCGACTATTTTAAATTTACAGCAACCATAAAAGTACACAAAGTGGGCACGTTTCTTTATCATTTCAAAACATGTATAATGATTACGACCTTTAATGCAAATTATAAAATTTGTATTTACATAATATAACAGGTCCTGATCTGTCCTATTGTGAAATGTAAATTATCACTGACAAGACAAAAAAGTAAAAACAAAAAAAAACACTTATAGTTTTTGTTGTTGGTACTATGCATAGCAGAAGATTGTATTATGTCCCATAGATTTAATTAGCTCTAAAGCTGCTTTTGTGAGTGACAAAAAATATATATATTTAGAGCCTTCACATGGTTAGATGCGCGCTCAACGCGTGTAATGTGAACAGACCTTTATTATTTTATATCGTTCATTCTAAAGTGAAACCTCGCAAATACCATATTTCACACCAAATGTTCATCTTCGTCTTGAAAAATTATACGAAAATCACAACTGACTATAAGACTGTGGTATTTCAAATATCTTGTAGTAATTAGGAGTCATCGAGTATTAGACCAGAAATAGAGACGAAATGTCATTTAATTTCTTTGAAATCTATTCTGCCATATCATTACTGTGAAATCTGCGCTCCGATTGGCTAGCCCGAGTTCGAAGCAATTGACGGGTGTCGTCAACTGTTTCACTTCAAATCGACTAGTTAACTTGAGCTTTGCTATAATGGACAAAAATTGCAAAATTACATATTTAATTACCGATGAAATGTGATTCCGTTTGTTTTGTAATTAGATGTTTTGCTGTTCTCACACCACCGAATAGAACAGCACGACATTGTTAGAGATATTATGATATTATCTTTATTACAATAAATACAGAATATTTTTTGGAATGTACGGAGACGTACGCACAGGTCAGTAGTTGGCCTGTCTATATTTCAGTGCAAGCGGGAGTTGATATTTATAAGAGCTGTATCGCTAATGTGTTATCAGGAATATATGGCCCTTATTTCGTCTCTATTTCTGGTTATATACTCGATGTTAGGATAACTTCTTTAACGGCTTTGGTGGTATGATTACCATATCATATAGAGTGTAATCGTTAAGTGTGCCCAGGCGATGAGTCCGTGAATATAAGACATGTCAAAAACCTTTGAACTGATATCGAAGGTACGTTACCTAAGAAGTAAAACGACATTTTTTCGCAGCCCTAGAGCTCCTTGTGAAAGAGTTCATCCAAGTACTGCCACCTTACCTATTTCTGTCGCCAAGCAGTAATGTTAGCATAACTGCGTTCCGGTTTTGAAGGGTAAGAGTGTTGGTGAAATTACAGGCACATGGGACTTGTCAGTTTTGTCCCAGGTAGACGGGCGCAGTGACAGCAATCGTTACGATTTAAAGATCTGAGTGGCATTCCAACTATTATGGACAAGCGTGCAGCTTGCCATCATCAGACGCACGACTTGTTGGTCCGAACTCGATATTGTATAAAATAAAAACATCAATAACTTATTTTATTTTAAAATCGGGATTTAATTGTGTATAAAACTTATTCTATTTACCTCGACGTTTCGGACGTGTTACAACGTCCTACCCGCACTTAGTCTTCATTATTTATTTGTGCACTATGGTTATCGACACTCACGATATTGTCGGGCGATACTTGATGTCACTTACATTACTTGTACAACTTGACTAAAGTCAAAGTAGGTTGTTACCTCATAAAGTAGGTCCACTAAAGTGGACCTACTGTATAATAAGTTTACAGATAAAGAAACTGCAATAAATAAAGTAAGAAAACCATCGTTTAATTGAATAATATCAAAGTGATATCTATTTTTAAGTAAGTACAATTTTTTTTTATTGAAAGCAGTTGTTCGAAACTAAAGCCTCCTTACGAATGTCATATCAAATATATGGCAGCGTTTCGAATATTTCTAGTTTTATTTTTTTAAAGTTAGTGATGTCTTGCTGATTTGTTACTAACGTACTTACGATATCAGTTAAAAAGTTTTTGATATTTCCTGGGCACACTTCAAGACATTACACCCTGTATAGCGTCTAAATAAATTACTTGCAAGTATTTATTGCGACTACTGTTTGTTAACCCAAGTAAAAAAAAAAAACTACGTACACATCTTTATTTAACAAATTTGTTTCGATTAATGTCGCATCTACAAGAGTTTTGTTGGAACCTCTATGGTTGTCCTGGCCATCAGATCATGTTTTTGTGTTATGACGTAAATTTAAATAATGAATGTTAATACAAGTTTATGTGAAAATACTATTGTTTTATTACGTTTATTATTCTTGGCATTCGTTTTTGTTTGTCGTGATTAAGTCATCCATTAATGTTCCAGATTGAATCTACTATATTTTATTAAGAATTCGTGAATCACGATTTTTACGCATTATTCTACCTTAGAGGTAGTAATAAAAACAAAATTAAAGTAAATAAAAGATTACAGAGTGGTATTCTAGTTGGAAGCGCCTAGGAGGAGAGGCCTATACCACTGACGTCCATTTACACTATACTCTAGCCAAATTCGACGTAGAATGTTTAATAACAAAACGTTGTAAGGCAACCAACGATGGCATAGGAAAAGAAAATTTTTTGCAATGCACATTATTAAGGCTTGCTCTGCCCACGGCCTGCTCCCTTAATTGGAATTTGAATAGATAAGTAGGTACTTGGGTTATGTAGAATTAATACTTACTTAGCCAATTATTATAAAGTTTACAAAATACCTATTGATACGTATGATTTAGGAATAAAAAATAAGTTTTTGCGTCCTATTAATATTTTACTGATAGATGGTAGGTAATTGTAGATGAAAAGAAATACAATTGTAAGATTTTATTTGATATTAATTTACCACATATTATATCATCTAGCATCTATTTCCGATTCTGAACTCGAATGTTTGCAATCTCTCCCTTCAAATCAAAAAGTCACTAGGGATGACACAGTTTTACAAATAATTAGTTACTCGTCATTTTTATGTCATTTTTAGGTGATTTGAAACTTCTGGTGAATAATATTCATTATAAACATGGCTTCAAGATTTAGTATTATCCATAATGTAGTTGAATTTCGTAGGAAAATATTGAAATTTTGGTAAATATGAAAGAGTCTGAGATGAAAACCCTAAAACTCATATGTTTTTGTTTGTTGACATTTATTCTACTTCAACATCATCAACATACAATTTGGTTAGAGTATAAGTATTGAACTAATGCTTGTAATGTAAAAGACACTCTTTACATTATGTTAAGAGTGTCTTATCAATTTACACTTTGGTTTAAGATATACTCTGGTTTAGAGCAAGTAGACATAAATATATCTTTTTTTTATGATACTAACTGATGGGACGACCAAGTCGTGATGGTAAGTGACACGCCGAACTTTAAATCACAAAGTTCTGAGGGACACCGCCACGGTGTCCATCACCCTCAGACATAAGCTGAAAAGTCCCATTATCTGTAATTTCACTAGCACATTTACCTTTTAAAACCGGATCCGTTCACATTACTGCTTGGCGGCAGAAATAGGTAAGATGGCTGTACTTCCCTGGACGAACTCTTCCACAAGGAGCTCTACTACTCATGCATTAAAAGAGAAGATAGTTTTCTTCGAAGCATTATAGAAGGGAAAATCGAAGGAAAGAGAGGCAAAGGAAGACCATAACATTATCTACATTAGATGGAAGAAAAAGTTAATGTTGTGTCGTATCAGACAATCAAATTTAGGGCACTGAACAGATATGATTGCTGATTATTTCGCCGATAAGAGTCTAGCTCTTCAATAAGAAGAAAAGAGAAGTTACTCAAATTCATGAACCTGATTCCCTGAATCCCCGGAAAATAACGCCTCTCCTATTTAAAAACTCAAAAGTTACTTTTTAAGCATAGGTAAGGCCAGAATTTAAAATAAATACCACACATCACCACCTACTTCCTTTCTACGAGTACCTGAGTAACAAAATTTATTCCGGGCACTAACATACGGCGATGAGCATAATATGCTGATGGTAATGATGATTAGAATAATTACCATATCCATAACATATGCTTGTATTAGTTTATAGCTGGACATGGTGTTACAAAAAAGTAGGTTTGTCAAACACAAAACCACATTAATTATATGATTTCAAACTAAAATTTTCCTAGGATACCAGACCGATGGTATTCACTTCGGGGCTGTATCCAGAATACTCAGACCAGGACCAATTTAGAAAAGTCCGTTTACCAAACTGGCTCTACACGGAGTTGATTCCGGGACTCTCTAATTTTTCATGCGCAAAAAGATTGCCTCGATGCTCTGCAGGTTACGGGCCAGTCCCAGCTCTATCATAATGACTGTGGCGGCAAGGTATGCCTCGTCATTGTCATTCAGAGACTAATTTATGTTAATATAACAATTCTCTTATTTAGACTACTGGAAATAAAAAAATAAAAAAATTGCGTTATCAGTGTTAATCGTTGGGCTACCGAGTTGGTAGGTAAAAATACAGCATTATATACAAGGTAACACTGCTGTATGTTTCTTCGATTTATCAAACCCTTATCTCTTGGTCGTGTACCACGGCACGGTTTTGATCAGAACTACTAACACGGTTCTTTGGCATATTAAGTTGCCATAATTTGGTACACAGCTAATGACCATACATTAGGAAGATTGCCGTGACCCGGTCGCACTAATCTTTGACTTGCCCTTCTGTATATAGGTTAATATAACTGTGTTGATTATGTACTTATGTGGGAAAAATTATCCTGTAATTTTCCCTAAGGACTGTTTTTGAATAAAGTATAAAAGAAAATTATGCGAAATTTCTAGTCAAGGAAAAACCAGCTGAAAGCAAATTATTACACACTCTGAAATCTAAGACCGATATAAGTACACTTGAATGATGTATGGGCGAAATGATTTATTTTCGATAATCTGCAACTAGAACGGATTTCATACCGAATTAATTTAGCAGCAGAATAGCTACTCGGTTTTTTAACAAGTAATACAATCATTTTTGAAGTTAACAGGTGTATTTAGTAGCTGTAGAGGTCCTTTTTAAAGAGTTCGTCGAAGGAAATACTGCCACCATACCTATTTCTGCCGCCAAGCAGTAATGTGAGCATTACTGTGCTCCAGTTTTGAAGGTGCTGGCAACTACAGGCACATGAGTCTAGTCAACTTTATGTATAAGGATGACGGGCGCAGTGTTACTGCCCCAGTGGCGATAGCGTTCGGAGGGCTCAGAGATCTATGCGATTTAAAACTCGGAGTGGCACTACAACTGTTATGGATATGCGTGTCGCTGATGCCAATAGACGCACGACTTGTTCGTCTCGTCAAAATTTAAATTTAAAAGTAAGGAATTTAAATTTTATCACAAAAAGCCGGGCTCATTATAGCGAGCTGTACTTGTAAAACAGTCTTGTGGTCTCTAGCTAGAAAGATCACATGGTTATCGTTGGCTCAATGCGAACCGCACGCGTTCCGCTTGTGACAAAGTCGCGAACCACGTATACACTAAGATTTTTGGTTACAGCTCGCTAACGAGTAACGTGCTTCAGAAGAAAAAAAAACACAAAAATATATCAAATGCAAGAATAAACAAAGAAATACAACATATTATTTTTCAGTTTTATTTAAGTTTACAATAAATATTGAGTTCTATTGCTGTTAAAATGTTATGAATATTGCGGTAATCGTTAGACTAATAATTTTATCTAGTGTCTTGTGAATTATAATTTTATAACTTTCCCAGAGTTATTTGTGCAGAGTACTGGTCGAAGGATTTTTAACCGACTTCAACAAAAAGGAGGAGGTATGTTCATTCGGCTGTATGTATGTTTTCAGATTTCTCCGTCAATTGTCGACCGTTTTCAAAATTGTTATTTTGTTTGAAAGAGTGCACTTTCGTGGTGATCCCATTGTCACCAAATCAGAATCTGATGAGGGGATCTATGAAATCGAGAAAAATCGTCATATTTTAAAGACAAATACTCTGGCATAGCGATTTCTCCATGAATTGTGTACCGATTTTGAAATATTTTTTTTTGGAAGGGTATACTCTCGAGGTGGTTCCTGATGCAAACGATGCTGTTCCGGGTTCGTTTCGGCTATCACAAATTAAAAAAATATTTTCCGCCAATAAAAGTGGACTTTTCACTTGGCACAATAATGTAACAAATCACCGTCACCATGACAACCAGAAAAAAGTATAAAATGTACAAAAGAGTCCGTAACAGTCCCATTGTCAATAAGAATAAGAATTTAGCATTCGCTCTGGACCTTTTGGAGGGAAAAGTGTCGTTTTTATTTTGACTTTCAATTATTTTGTGAAATCTAGTTTAAAGTGGAATAGGATAGTGCTATTGTGCCTTAATCGAAGATTAAAACGCGAAATTATACGAATCTCGAAATAAAATACCCGTATCGGCCCGTTTTAAGGAATCCCGAGTCAATCCAAGCACGCCGCCTCAAATTGCCTATACTCTTTGTGGCGGCCATATTTACAGAAACATTTAAACTTCATGTTTAGGCTGATGGCTTTGCCAAAGCCTTAATAAATTAAAAAAAAATAAGAATTTAGAATCTAGTGAGGGGATCCCATGGAAATCGGAAAAACCCCAAAAAGCAAACTGTTGAGGTCGGTTTTCTTTTTCAATGAAAAATTTACAATTATTTCTTTGTGTACAATCTTTGTATTTAATAATTATGCATAATTATAATTAGATTAATTTAATTTGTATTATTTTTATGACTTTGATGTGACGAATGCACATATGATCACATATGGCTTTATTGTATCAAGAGAATGAATTACATCTGTTTAAACAACACCATTTTTAATTAGCGAAGTGTGCATTATCTTTACACACTAGAATTCTGTAACGATGATAGGATGAATTTTGAATTTTGGGCCGCTCTAATCGTAACTTTAAGTGTACTACAGACTGTGCAAGCAAGTCGTCTTTCGTATTCTTTTTCGGAATAGTAAGTTGACAGTCATATTTTGTGTTAGGTTGAAGGCAAAGTTACTAAATTTCCATGTACCTGTTCTTTCTTTTTGTGCCGAACTCACGAATATCTTGCCCCAAGCACATAAAACATTATTTGGTACAAATTTAAGAATTTACAGATGTGACCAATTTAATAAACGAACAAATCTGTAAATATTTTGTGCGTTTAAACAAAACAAAAGCAAAAGTTTTTTGAACAATACCAGGGTAATAAACTCTTGGGACAATACCGAGAATTTATAGATTTCGACTTTGTTTTTATTTTTTATTATATTTATTTCTTATTTTTTCTTGGGTCAATACCGAGAATTTATAGATTTCGACTTTGTTTATAAACGTGTTCTTATTTTAAAATTGGTAATGTCTGTAAGTATATGATTCATGAATTTGTACCAAATGATGTTTCTTCGTGTTTTATTAATGTATTTGTGATGAATAAACACTTTTTAAATATCTGTCTGCGAGGGAGTAGCCGAGTGGGAGAATGGATGCTTCTCAATTTAAGTACCAACTTTTGGAAACCCTTTGGGGCATAAGTATAGATATTGCTATTAAAACATTTGTGCACATTTAACAGCAATATCTTACGCTTGGGGTAAAGGAAACATCGAGCCGAAAGAAGAAGAAGAAGGTTTACGACCCTCGGAAAATGTGTGACCTCCCTACCCGCATTGGACCAGCATGACGGACTATGGCCCAAATTCTACCCATGCTCAGTGGGACGAATAACGAGAAGATGGTAATGATATCTATGTTTACAACATATATGGCATTCAATTGTTTTAATGGCTTTAAAAACGGAGTCCTAAATCAAGAAAACATTACGTCGCATATGTCTCACGAGCATTACGCGCTATCGGCGATCATAATTACTACAGCGAATTACCGCTAATTTGCGTTGGCTAATCATAACGTGATTTCGAGGTTGTTTAGGATTTCGCCCGGACCTGCTGTGCATTAGTGTTTTTTCATTAATTTATTATTGTGATTTATTTGTGTTAAGAAACATGAACGAAGCTTGGAGTAAACGGTCGTTGTTTCTGAACGTAGAGGTGTGGAATGAGAAAGATGATTAACTTTTTTTAGTAGCAGTAGAGCTCCTTGTAAAGTACGGAAGTACTGCCACCTTACCTATTTCTGCGGTCAAGCAGTAATGTGAACATTACAGCGTTCCGGTTTTGAGGGGTAAGGGTGCTGGTGAAAACACAGGCACATGGGACTTGTCAACTTATGTCTCAAGGTGACAGACGCAGTGGCAGTGCCTTTCAGATCTTTGCGGCTTAAAGCTCTGAGTGGCACTGCAACTGGTATAGACAGGCATGTCGCTTACAACCAGGTGCACGACTTGTTCGTCCCGTCATATGGTATATAAAAGAAATAAAAACATAGGAAATGAAACTATTTTTCCGGATTTAAATCGCGTATATTTGTTTTTTCAAACAAACCGACGTTTTGGGCCCTTTACAGGTCCCATGGTCACGGTTGACTAAATATGAAATAAAAACACTTTTAGTTTTTTCTGCTGGATGAAAAATTAGCGGATGCACTTTTTCTTTTAAAAAATTACTCTCAAATAAATTAAATAATAACAAGATTAAAGGGAAATAGAGTCTATCGACTATATGACATATAGTGATACATTGCTTCCTCAATAATAAAATGTAGAATTTCGAAAAGTAATTTTTGGCACAATAACAAAAGAAATTTAAAAATGTACTCTTCGCTAGCTAAATATCTCATTTATCTGGTGCTATACATAATAAAATTCTAAATGACATGCAAAACAATTTACTTATTATAAATATATTAATTTATATTCAATGAGTTTTGAAAACATAAATGCACGACATGAAATAATGACCAAATAATATATGAGACACAGAATCGAAAACAAAAGAAGACATTGAAAATAAAAAGAATATTTCCGGATCCGTTACAACACTGTCTGTTACAACACCCCAAGCAGATATGAGACAGTAGCATTATTATATGTTTTAATTTTTTTCAATGTCCTTTAAATTATAATAAATTTAATTTAGTACCTACAAGAATCACATTGTTAAAATGAAATATTTTGCATAATCTATTAAGCTTAAATTGAATAAAATAAAAAAATCAAATTAGAACATTTTTTGGTAAATTAAAAATAAGTTATTAACAGAAAAATAGGGTGGTTTGCATTCATGTTAGCCTGATTGACTGGATTTTAGCATCTCAGTTAACCGTGATCATGGCATCTGTAAAGGACCTGAAATATTGGTTTGTATGAAAAAACAAATATACGCGATTTCTACCCGAAATAATAGTTTCATTTCCAACAGAATTGAAATTCGATAATTTTTTTTAGTAACGGCAATACTTGGCACCATACAAGTTACATAAAAAAAGTTCGTTTTGCTAAAAAGAGACAGATTTCCTCTCCCCAATGAATTTTACTATTAACACTTCTCATAATAATTATTTCAGATACCTAAAAACGGATTTCAGGTTCATTTCCTTCTTGTCATTACTAACGCATATTTTGGTAACTTTTAAGATATTGCCACGTAGTTTTTTGTTTGAAATTCTTTGAAAAATGTCAGTTACGCTGATTTCGCTTAACAATAAAACTGAAACTAAATAAGATATAAAAAAAAATCACTTACAGGAGGTTGTAGATCTCCTTTCGCTGATTCCAGACGTGTTAGTAATTCAATTTAGCTAAAAACGTCGATTACGTTAATTATGACGAGGACATCAGTTTTAGCTGACGTCAGGCGAATGTTCTCGGTGAGGGAACGCCTTAACAAATACTCGTATACTGTGAGGAACAGCTCTGGAAACGTGAGAAAAAGAACAGACGTTTATAATTGAACACTTGACTGTTTCATTATAAATTTTCATACCAACACGAACCAAATTTAAGAGACCTTGACCTTATAAATTAAAGTTCAAGTGGACTTAAAAAGAAAAGACGGCAATGATAATTTAAGTCAAATTAAAATTATATTTCATGGTATTGTAAGAATCATTACACGTTGTTCCAAAACGTACATAAATGAATAATTGAAATTTTTACACGTGTAATATTCAAAAAAATGACAATGGCCTCATAAAGACAGGAAAAGTGATATAACTCACTTTCTTTCATTCCCACGGTGTGAACCGCCTTGTATTAAAGGTCAGGGGGTATGGAATAGACGACTCGCCGTCATTACCGTCGTTCTACACCAGTCGTGTAACTACATAATGTAGTTACACGACTGGTGTAATTAATTCCTTAGTACCGAAAGCACATGGATAACAAAAAAACATGATTTAAATCTCCAAGTACAATACAACAAAGGTTTTCGGATGTTATTGGGACTGCCGCGGAGGCATGTTTACACAGGCCCAAACTGATGACTTTATACCACGCGCAAAAAGTCAGCCTCACTGCTTTACAGATTGCGTGCGAGATATAATCCAATGCTCGAAATCATTACCAGGAGAATTCACTCACCTTTTTTGCGGCAACAAAACTAACGTAATTTTTAAGAATAAACAAATGTGGCCTTTTCTGTTATCTGAAAAATCAAATTATTATTATTATTATCTAAATAGATATGCAAAGTAATCTTTGCATATCTATTTAGATACTCGCCTCTCTCGTGGCCTAAAAGATAATTTTGAATTTTTAAATGGGAAAGGCGGTATTCTCCTATTATTATTATGACAAAATTTTTCTTGGGACTCGACTTAAGGTTGGATATTCAGAACCACACGGGCCTAAGCCAAATATTTCAGTTCAGTTATGTTATTGTGATAGGATGAGAGTGAATGCTGAGTTTGTGATATCAGGTGTATTTTGTGGAGTGTAAGTTAGGTCATGTTAAAGAAGCAGCGGGCTATGGAGCAAGTGTCTAATACGATTGCTTTTTGTAGTGGTACATATGTTTTTGGGTGCAGATCTGTTATTTTCAAGGCGGTATGAAGTGTTTTTGGTGGGATACCTGTTATTATTATTTTTAAATTTTCTGGGTAGGATTTAATTGAGCAGTCCTAAAGAGCTGTGATCTTATTAACCAACAACAAAAAGTTGGATAGGTTAGACAGAGAAATACAAATCTCTGCTTAAAAGTCAGTCAGCTGTGACTATGAGACCTGTAAAGAGCCCGAAACCGAAAGGTTTCGATTTTAGTTCTGAATTGGTTATGCAATGTATGTGTATCATGTAGTATTTATATTGTTTCAGTCGAACCATGACGAGAACCAGAGTGAGTTGCTGAATCGCAAGCAAGCACAATGAAATGATTATGGAGTCACCAGTCAGAATATATTTAGGTAAGATTTTGAAATTAACATTAATAGATAAAACAAAATTCACATTAATCGAAAAGGAGTAGTGGACGCTAATACAGTATCAAAACGTCAAGTAAATTAAATATTTGAAGAATGCAAACGATAATTATAGCATACAATTGGCATTCCTAGAAGTAATTAACGCGTGCGTAAAATATTACATATTAATTAGTACGATGATTTTAAACTTTACTCAAAGCTCGTTATCTTGTATGTAGGCAATTATATGAGTAGGATATATATATATATATATATATATATATATATATATATATTAAAAAAAAATTATTTATTATTATTATTATTTTATTACTATTATTATTTAGTGTTTTTATTATTTTCTTCTTTATTTGTACATGTGCAGTATGTGTATTCTGTTGCACCCTCAAATAATTTTATCTTACTGTTTTTCCTGTAACCCGAAGGTTGCATGGAGGACATTGCTATTTAAATTTAAGGCCGCCTGTTGTACCTGTTATTTTTACTTTTTTGTATTGTTATTCTGTATTTGTCCGTGTGCAATAAAGAGTATCTGTAAAATTTGTATTTGATGCATCGAGAATGTAAGATGTAGATAGTCTTCAAAGGTTGTTAGTATTTATTGAAAATAATTATGAGATATAAATGATGTTTTACACTCTTAGAATTTTGAAAAGTAAGGTTAATTTTGGAATAAAATTTTTTTTATTACATATATTTATAAGATATATTTATAAGAACCGAATTGAGTGCAATATTTTTAACGAAAGTTTAATCATTCTATCACAATTCTGAAGACCCTGAAATAAGGGAACTTATAGACCATTAATATGATACTGTAGAACTAAACTAAATAAAAATGCAACGTTATATGTATATGTCAAAATATGGATAAAACTTAATAATGATGAATATCAATTAACACTACTAAAATTAGAAAAAAAATTTTCAGGTGCAGCACTAGTAGTAACGATACTACTGCTATGCAGTACTACAGCGAATGGAGGGGCACTACCTGAACCCACCGCCACCACAAGAGAAGTCAGAATCACTTCCAGATTCTCTAGAACAAACACTACATTAGCTACCACCAGAAAATCTAAAACTCCAGATGTAGCATTAAATGAACTACATCCCAAAGATTCTGTGTTAGAAGAACATACAGAAAAGAATGCTAAGTATAAAGACAGAGGAAGAATTAGGTATAATCTTAAACCGAGTACAGAAAGTTCTATTCGAAGAATTAGAACGTCCACTATAAAAACAGCGGCGCCATCTAGTACGGGAACGCCGAAGTTAATAATAGTTACACCAACACCTGAAATCAAGAAGCCAGCGCAAATCATAGATGGAATGAAAACTTTTAAGAAAACTAAAATGCCAGTGTCAAGCTCCACCACGCCGGTGTCAAGTTCTACCACGCCCATGCCAAAGTCTGTGGCGTCGGAAGAAGAAGAAGAGGAGTATGAAGACGATGAAGAAGAGGAAGTGACGGAACCTTTTGAAAAATACACTTCTGGCAAATTTGACTCCAACTTCTTTACAATCCCAAATTACAATATCGATTTTCATCACGACTCCGTAGGTTCAGACAACAAAGTGAAATCAGAATACAGTAGTAGTCCATATAATTCGTTCTCCAGTTATTTTCCTGAAGTAAGCTATGACCCCAACTATCACGATAAACCTTATAAAGTTGAAAATTTTTTCAATTTTGATTCTGATTTAACTACGCCAAAAAATGATTTCTTCGATAAGAAGTTTCATGAAATTTCTTCAAGCATAATAAAGAATTTAGATACCATCAGATCTAAACAACCGCCTACACCAAGCACCACAAATACTTATAAAGTCATTAAAGAAAACATGAGACCTACAATTTTAAGCAATGTTAGTCCTAAAAATCAATCAACTGTAATTTTTAAGAATACTAAAGAAATTCGTCTTTTAGACAACGACGAGGCTGGTACAGCAAATAATAAAGAACTATCTGACGTACACGGTACAAGTATTTATTATGAAGTGTCCGTTTTGTCGACTGAAACTTACAATTTGAATTCAAACGACGATGACTGCGATAATGACACGCTGCCTGCCGATCCAACTGCTAGCACATCAGTTGAACAAGAATTAGTATCTCTAAAAACTACACAGCCAACGCTTTTATCTTCAACGAAGGTGGCCCCTAAAGACTTAAAGTCTGAAAAATCTGAAGCAATATCAACATTATCGCCTAACTATTTACCGTTCTTACGTTCAGATTCACCATTATTTGGCACGGCCACTCCAAGTTCTATTCCTGTTTCTACACAAAATTCAGTGTCTTCTACTGAAAAATCAAAACGAATGTATTCAAGTAGCATCACTAGAAACAGAAGTTATTCCAAGCGCCTGAATGCATCTGGTGCTAATGATTCGCCTAACAACGTTACACCTAGAGTAGAGTCGTCGACTGTACAACAAGTGCATAGAGTGCCAACGCGTAAGTTCCACTACACTACTCCTAAGACTAAACCTGTTTGGATGGCTCCTAGAAGAAACGTAACAAGAACCTCTTACACCAGATCCACAATACCTACTACGATTTATTCGGAATATTTCAGTATCAAAGACAAACTTTCCACGACTACTCCAAGATCGAAACAATCTTCTAGAACATCTTTGACCACAGTGTCGTCAGAAATAGACCCAGTGTTGCAAAGTGATGTCAGTGGAGTAAAAAAGATAGTTCATTCGCAGGCGATATCTGATAATAGTATACCGACTTTATGGAAGAGAGGTTCGACGAAGTTTTCGTCGTCGACAGCTTTGCCTGCAGAGGTGGAATCTGATACCAGTGACATGGAGATCCCTCCGACGCTGACTGCATGGGCTCTGGCAAGCTTAAGAAGCACGCCTGTCCAGGCGAGCCCGACGATAAACGTGACAGCCGCAACGCAGAAAAGTATCGACGAAAATGAATTACAAAAAGTCGGACAAATGCCAGGTGAGTGTCGTTTGCTACACGAAGTTATTTGAATTATAAATTATCTCTGTCTATATAATAACAGTAAAAAAAAGTTTGACTACCTATGTAAAATAGTTTAAACAAAGTCGCAAACAAATTTCAAATACACTACGCAATGTTACGTAACTTGCTGACTCAACTAAAAATTGTTAACATCATTTTTCTATATATCAAAAATGAAACTGCCATATTTAAAGATATATTTGCGTTCTTGGTAAATTTTGAGAACGTGAACAGGTTTTATAATAATATAATGACGTATTCTATACTTTAAATAAATATTGTGTTCACCATTACAGACAAGAAAGAAACGACAACGACTTCGACTACGACCACGACCACTGGTATCAACAACGCTATAATTTCCGAAAAATACACAGAACTGATTCAGAATAGACAACCTTGGCGACCTGCAAAACCTATTATACCTCCAAGCACTACCAACCTTATAACTTCAACAGTCACTGAAAGTAAGTTAGAGAAGCAGCCTGCCGAGAGCAATATTTCTTTCCAAAGCAGCGCCAAGCATAAAGCTTCAACTGAAAACATGAATGTGGGTTCTACCGGTCCAACTATAGAAACAGAAAAAGAATTGGTACAAGCACTGAAAAACACGGAAACGACTACAGAAGAGGTACAAGAAACAATTCCTCCGGTTGATGCTCCAAAGTCAACCGGTTTCGAATCGATTACGAAACTCCCTGCTGGCATGACTACGCCACACGACGAGACCACTGGTTCTGATCCAAGCCATGATGTTACAGAAGCACCCACTACAACGGACTATGAAATTACTACTATTCGATTCTCTTATGTCCCTACCGAAACAACTGAATCTCAAGAGAAAGTTAGTACATCTAATTGGCATACATTGTTTCCTACTAGAACTAAATCAACAACAATAAAAGATGAGCCAATTACAACATATAGACCTAAATATATAACGTCGACTGATGTAGAAGTAGAAACAACTACTGTAATCCTTGAAACAACGCCAGGTTTAGAACTATCTTCACAAGTTGTTGAACATGTGACCGAAATACCACTTACTATTCTAACAGCGAAAACTACGGAAGAAGTAGATTTACAAAATGAAACAACAACTGAGAAGCTGACTGTTAAACCTATGACTACAACCAATAAGACACCAGTTGAAACTACGCCAGTACCTACTACTGAAGAGTTTGTGGAAACAACTACAATAATTGTAGAAATTGCAACAGAGATTAATTCTGAAAGATCGAAGCTCCCAACAACAAGCACTGAAGTTTCGTTAAGTACAGAAATATCATCGATTGAAGTGACTGAAACTACACCCAGTGAGTTTCGTGATAGTAGTTCTGAAGAGAATAGCGGTAGTAATGAAGTTATTACTCAAGAGACTACAAAAATGTCACCGTCTGTCTCAACAACTATAAGACCACGAATAACAACTGTAACTACACAAGAAACAATTACAGAAAATGAAGAGCCTACGACAGTAACGGACGTAAAACCAACGACTACTCAAACTGCAAAGATTTCTGAGATGACTCAACACGACACGACGCTAGAATCTACAACAGATATTACGACAACGGAGGATTTGTCAAACTTCAATGTAGAGGTTACGACCGAAGCTTCTTCAAGGGTGCTAAGTGAAGATTCTGGCTCAGGAGCAGCAGTGGCTATTGCTGTTAGCACGATTGGAGTCATCGCGCTGATACTGCTGGTTGGACTATTGGTAAGCACAGCAGTATCTTATAAGATTTTTAAATAAGTAGATGAAGTAACGAAAATTAAAAGTCTACATTCATATAAGTAAGTAGGTAAAAAGTAAATAGAATTAAGATTTAAAGAAGTACACAATAGATTAAAGGTAAAATAAATCAGTTTCCTTTACTTCTAATCTATTGTTTACTTTTTTTAAATGGCAATGACAATACAAACATGACTATGAAGATGGCTTTCTGGTTTGTAGTGTAACATTGAACAAATACACAACTAAAGTTATCAATATTTTTCAAATTTTTGCCAATGGCATTCGGGCATTTGCGTTGTTTCATTTTACATTTGGTGTTTTCTTCATTATCATCTTTTATGTGTGTGTGTCTCTCTTTCATTCGCTCTTTAACTTCAGCCTTCTGAAATCTTTCTTGTCTTGTTCTTCATGTTGGCCTCGTATGATGCCGATGTCTTTTCATACAACATATCCAAAGTAATGAGCATAATATCTATCAGAAATCTTACGATAAATTACGTTCACTACTTTGGAGACAGTTGTAGACTTTTGTGGCGAGTGATGGGGCCTGAAATTTTGAAATATGTTTGCTTAAGAAAATATTGCATTACAAATTATCTAGTTTAGAAGCCTACACATCGAAAAAGATTGAAAACTCATTGAAAGACTTGTGAAATATCCGAGACGAGGCGAGAATGTCTAGCAACGTCTTTACAATAACTAAAATGGAAAACAAAAAAATAAAAATAAAAACGGTGGCTTAGATCAATATTATAAACTATCAGGCTAAAAGTCGTTTGTTGTTATAAATAGTAAATACAAGTTACGGGATCGAAGAAAAGGCGTACAATACGATACTGACGATACTACTTCATCCATCAACATACTTTTTTCAAAAACGATTCCTTTTCCGAGCATTACATGAACGTTAATCAGAACATTATTAACATATTTGTCGAATAATAGAATTATTGAAAGTGATTAATGAAAACTCTCCTTATGTCTTCATCTGAAATTAACTTACATTATTCTACTCTTTTTCGTCTCTCACAAACCTGGATGATTCTCCTGGAATTAAGAAAAAAATTATATTTTAATAAATAATGTTCCAAAGGAGGTAGAATGCAGTGCTAACCCTACTGTTCCCCTTATGAATGTACACTTTATCAATCGTCACTATTCGCTAAAGTAAATATTTAAGTTAGCCCAAATCCTAGTGGCTCTTGAGAATGCCACGTGGACAATAAATTCAAGGAGTTATTACTTCCATTTCCAATGCGCTTCGCATAATATCATTAATAGTTAATGTAGTAGTTTATTTAAGTTACTATAGTAGAAATATTGAAATGAATATGTTTCCTGTAAATCGCGGATAATTTTGGATTTTGAATAGATTGATTCGGATAATATCATTTTTTAAAAATAGGCAAAAAGTTTACTATCAGAGTTCTTAGGTATTCGCGATTGTTACTAAAACTTAAATTGCGTATGTTTGTTTTTTCGACATCAACATTTCAGTCAGCCATGACCACCGGATCAAAGTAAAATATTATTCATTTTTAATATTTCATAGGTAAGCAAATTACACTTGAAACCGTCATACTGAATAGACTCCACTGTCCATTCGCAAGACAGATTCCCCTTAGAAGAATGAGCCAGAAACTCTAGGGGTCCTATTCTCGAATCACGAAATCCGTACGGCCGTTTTCTCACTGTGACCTACAGACTGGAGTTTCGATCGGGGCTAGAAGACGTGTGATAACGCGATTTCACAGTTTTGCGATTTGACCGTTTAACAATTTCTAAAGTACCCGTCTTGTCGTTGATGGGTTTTGAGAGTAGTTCCATATATCGTCGCTTAAATGCTAAACCGCCGCGTCACAAAAAACTTCAAAAATGTTTTTATTGCAAAAATGTGTTTAAAAACATTCACTTTAATATTACATGAACACATTGATTTTGATGAGAATTTGGCGTCATAAACAACGGAATTACGCAAATGCCTGTTTGGCATTCTGCTTTTCCGTGGCTAACTTTAGAGCAAAACAGTTCTTTTGTGAGTTGTGTCTATGTTTACAAATTTATAGAGCGTAAAAAATACGCATCTTTTAAGTGTACATACATGGATATTTAAAAACAAAACAATTTGAAAATATTAAAAAATGAGGTCGAAGACTTTGATCGCCTCTCCTGTAAAAAATGGACTTTTGACATGCGGCCGTTTAGCATACACTAATATAACACTTTTCATAGATTTCGTGCTCGAGAGTGGGTTCTAAAATGTGGGCTCTAAAGAAACAAATAAGTACACGAGATTTAGATCCAAAAATGTCTGTAACAAAGCAGTGGGTAAAAACCCAATCAACCCGCCCGGGTATTAACTGGGGTTTTACCCAAAATGTCGGGTTTTAACCCATATCGGGCGTATTTTTAGCGCAAAATCGTGGGCGGAAACAGCGAATATGGAATATGGCATAATTCCGTACTTGTTACAAATTTCTATGTTAAAAATCTTTTTTAATACCTCCTTGCGATCCTGTGAATACTCACTATTAAGGATGCATATATTTTTTTAATAATATCAAGTGACGGGACGAACATACCGTGCGCTTGATGGTAAGCTACATGCCTGTCCATAACAATTGCAGTGCCATTCAGAGCTTTAATAGCAAAGATCTGAGGGGCCCTGCCACTGCGCCCGTCACCCTGAGACATAAGTTGACATGTCCCATATTACGATCCGAATTTATTCCAAGGCGGGTTTCAAGCGAATCTTGAATGTATATAAAGGTAAATCGAATCGTCTAGATCTTTCTGATCTAAAACAGCAAAAAACATTTTGTAATAATAATATCATTAAAGAACAAAACCCGATGTGCAAGAAATATTTAGTTGTAAATAGTTTTTACTCTAGATTTCGGGCATTAATAGGTTTTAGTCTGATTTAAACCCGGCGTTAATATAGCGCCGGGTTAAAACCTGGGCCCACTCTGTTCCTACAACACTTTTCTTTTTTTTTCTGTTTCAAATTGAGTGATTTGTGACACGTAGGGAAGTTAATATTTTTGTAGACGTCTAAAAATGATTATTACCCAGAGATGACCACTTTCCATTATACCCCGTATAAGAATGGGTAAGAAATGACCTGTAATTACCATTTTTGGTACATACAAATTCGATCGTTTTTAAATGGGTCACTTAGTTTGAGAATTTGCATAGAATGTTAACTTTTCGTGTACTTAAATAATGGATCAGAGTAAAGTGTTTTTTTTTATATATACTGCGTTAGTTATACTTAGTTATACATCTAGTACTTAAATATAAAAATCAAACCCATATATTTACCACTGGCTAAAAAGCGTTAGGCGATAAACAAAAAATAAATAAAAAGAGTGAATCAAGTTTTCACACTGGAGATATTATAAAAAAATAGTTGGTTGGCAACTCTATCGACCTGGAAAGGGATATACGTGGCGTATTTCCTGTAAAAAGCCGTATAGTAATTAGAGTGAGTGCAGTTATAATCCGAGCCTTAAGTGCTGATTGCAGTGACGGTTGCACGTAGAGATATGAACCGGCGATAAAAATTCCTTCGTCGGCAACTCGACTCGATACACGACACCGTCATACTTGCGAGAACTTAACTCGGTCAGAGGTTGTTAATGAGCGTTTTGGTTGCCTGTCACAAATAAGGCCATCACAATTCCCATATAAAGACTGGGAGCTTAATATGAACGTAGGCAGCAACTTGGCAAAACTGTTTATTTTTAAATATCGTCGGTTTACAAATAACGTTGAAAATTGTCTGTTTTACTTTTGAACGTTCATCGTCAACTCATTTGTACGTCCCACTGCCGGCCACGGGTCTCTTCACAAGAGACGGTTTAGGCCATATTCCGCCACGCTGGCCCAAATGCAGGATGGGGACTTCATACGTTTTCCGAGGTTTGTGAACCTTCTTTACCATGCAGGTTACATCACGATGTTTTACTTTATAAAAAAGCTCTTGGTAAATTTGGAATTAATTTTAGAAAGCTGGTCAGTCAACAATTGTTACACCAATACAACGATTAGAAAACATACATGCAAAAAAAAATTTAAAACAAGACCGACACTACATGCACAATAAATTATTGCAGAGTAAAATGAAACCTACGAAAAGAAAAGTGTAAACATTAATTTAATTATATAAATCAAAGAATCATCATTTGAAGAGTAGAATCGATATTCGTTCTAGAAGCCCCGTACTCGCGGACACCCAGTATATGACCATATGAGGTGACTCTGTCCATACATATATATAGAGATATCAGATTTTCCTAAGGTTTCGGAGTATAGAAGGTTTTAGACTTTTTTATTCGTATTTCTATTTCTAATCGAGGTCCGCACGATTTTATTTATGATATCAATTGATGAAGAAGTTGTGCGCCTGGTGGTAAGCGACACGCCTATTCAGGACACTTGCAGGACCACTGAAAGCTTGATCTTAAGACATTTTCAGTTGATAAATGCCATGTGCTTGTAGTTTCACCAGCATTCTTACTTAAATACCTAATATGATAAAGTAAATACAATGTATAATCTATTATAATTAATATCTTTGTGTTACGTAAAACTATGTAATAAAATGCTATATAAATATAGATGGGAGGAAAGGGGGCACTATGGAAACTGGATTGATCGAATTTTTCCAAATCCTGGAGCCTTGGTAAATGAAATTTTTTAGCTTTTTTTCTCGGAAACTATCGCCTGTGGAGAAAAATTAATAATCACAAAAAGTATTTATTTAGGTCTAATCTATCCGAAACAACTACTAAAAACAATTTAAAAGTTCAATTTCCATAATGCCCCACTTTCGTGCAGTCCAAGCCGACAACGCTAAGCATGCTGGTACAACAAGAATTGTTTGTGGATGTTAGCGCAGAAGTAAAAAATCTCTTTGATATTTCTAATCTTTGGCCCTTTTAGACAGAATTATTTGTTTTAAATGAGTAAGTCGGTAGCAATGAAAAGTATAAAGCCGTGGCAGCCTAATGGTGTGACCTACCGCCTCTCAAGCAGAGGCCGTATGTTCGAATCCCGACCCGCACCTCTGAGTTTCTCGGAATTCGACGTAGTTAAACAAAAAGGATCCAATGCACGTCCACTTACTTTCGAAATATGGCAGTTTGAAGTTTAAAAATGTTTGTCACTCTTGTTTTATTTTCAAAACTTATAATGTAACTCCAGAGATATTTCTTTATTTTTATATGTTGGATTTTTTGCTGATCTAAGAGGTTAGACTTTAGGAACCGTTTGGTACATATAACTCAGTTTTTGATAATTTTGTGGATTAGGTCCATTGTGCTTAACTACGTCAAATTTGTGTGCGAAATTTAATTTGAAATTTACTAATACATCATGATGAAATCTGTACGTCGAAGGAAGTTCAAACCTTCGGACAACGTGCGAAGTCCATGGCGGATATTGGCCTAAACCCTCGCCTGAGAGGAGACCTGTTCCCAGCAGTGGGAAGTATAAGTAGGTCGATGATGATGAAAAATAAATACTTTTAATATATAGAATCTTAATAATTTAATTTAACGTATGGTTTGATCTGAACAAGTCGTGTGTACATACTTTTGGATTATGAACTAGTTCTATATCTTATGTATGTGGTGCAATATTTATATACTTGTGTACTTGTATAAATAAAATAAAACTTTTATTTATATAGTCAAAATTCATAAAATATTGTAACTGGTATCATTTAATTATTTTCATAAGAATAAAAAGGCATACTGTGTCAAAAAAAACTTAAAACATAAAAGATTATAATTATTAAGTAATACAAGATCGGGCACTTAAAATTAAATTATAATCACTTAAAATTAAATACCTTCGATCCGGCTGGATTCGAACCAACGTCCTCCAGCTTAAAGTTAGATTACATTAAAGTTAGAATTAGATCAAAGTTATTATAATGTCTTTGGATTTCCATTTAAGCTTACGAAATTCCAAGTGGAATAAAACAAATTAAATTAATTTATTGAATTATAAGAGTTCACTTTTAATTTATTGATACGTTTATTAAGTGTGAAATAATAAAAATTAAACAAATTTGAACTGGCAACCGGTACTATCTCAATTTTGACAACTTTACAGGATGAAGAAAAAACTCGTTTGCGTCATTTATATAGCATCTGGTTTATTAAATAAAAATATGTAGTTTTTAAATATTTTTATCACACATGTTATTAAAAACAATGGAATATCTTGCAACGCTGCGGAGTACGAAATAGTATTAAATGGTATAAAAAAGTGAAATCTTTAGAAAATTTAGGTAGTACCAGTTGCCAGTTCACAGTCGAAATTCAACTCACCAACTTCGCTCACTGAGTTTACTTCTTCAAAAATAGAGCACTGAATCTATAACAACCGCCGTGTGAAATTTAATTTAAAAATAGAACTCGGCCAATAAATTCGTTAATCAAAACCGTTAATTTAAATTCTTAAGATAGTATTTAAAAAAATTGAAAACAAAAGGTTGAATTCCAATTTTCAATAGAATTAAATAATTTTGAAATTAGAGCGCGACCTTTTTACAAGAACGTCAGAGCGGAGCGCGGGTCGAGAAATGCGCGAGCGCCATCGCGAAAGAATTGGCTCAACGGGCGCCGGGACCTCTGCGCAGGGCAGGGAAAGCATAGTTCTATTCCCTGGGTGACAGGGTTGCACGAAATTACTGATTTCATACATTGAAAAATTTTTATTGCTGTCGAAATTGCAAATTTTCCTACAGATATTATTTACAAAAAACTTCACCGAATGTTAACTACTTGGGGTTTAAGCGAATTCTTTACCAAAAAGAGAGAAAGGAAATCAATAATTTTATAATAAAATCCAATTTATAAAGTCTCAATTTGTGTTGGCAGTTGAAACTTTTTTCAAATTTTACTATGTCATGATGTCACCTTAAAATAAGTTTTTTAGAGTGACCATTATAAAACATTATAGGTATCCACAAGTGTTCGGCAAACAGTCTTCACTGTCTAGGTGATTTTAGGTAGGTCAATCAAATAATGTATAACTTAATAAACGCGACAAAATACTCTGACAAAAACCAGTGGAACAGTCTAACTTTAAAAATATAAAAAAAAACTAGTCCAATTCTGTAAAAATAGCAAAATACCTAAACTATGTTATGAAAACTTCGTATAGAGATTTTATTAAAATATTTAAAATAAACAAAAAGTTTTTAAGTTTCTAAACGTCTCTTAAGTTGATAAATATTTTGAATGACGATTTTTAGGAACATAGATGACCGCCTTATAAGGTTTCAACGTACTACTTACCTGTACTTTCCCGCGCCTGCGCAGCCAACTGGCTAAGCTGTAGGTGTCGCCGTATCGCGCGCAGAGGATGTTTTTACAATTCCAATTATAAACAAAGCTCCGCTGATGACGGACCTTTGCTCACTGTTTCCATTGTCATGGTAAACGGATTGGAATAAAAAATAACGATAAGAGCCAAACTCGGGCAAAATCTAGCGAATGGTAAGCAATTGAATTATACTACAATGTGAAAACTCAAAATACCTACGATCCAAGAGCCATATTGCAACGCCTCCGTTACCATGCTGGACTGCCACCCAGAGGTCTCGGGTTCAATTCCCGGGCCTTGAGAAATATTTCTATGACGTACATCTATTTCTCTCGTGGGCTTGGGTGTAATTTTGGTTGTCTATGTGTGTGTCCATGGCACCCGCGATACAGGGTTTCCCTAGTGCGGGACTATGTTGAGTGTGTGCGTTATTATAAAAAATAATTACTTATGTCTCAGCGTGACGGGCGCAGTGGCAGTGGCCCTCAGGTCTTTGTGATCTAAAACTGTGAGTGATACTGCAACTGTTATGGATAGGCATGTCGCTTACTACCAGATGCACGACTCGTTTGTCCCGCCCCTTGACATCATAAAAAACAACTGGTTGAGTTCTTTTTGTGACACCTACAAGTTAAGTATTGTTCTGTGTTTTACACGGTCGCTAACGACTGTAGTGTTGTAAACTCATGGTATGGTATATAAAGTTCTCGATAGCTTTGTTTGCTTATGTGTGCGTTTGCCGATTTAGAATAGGACATGTCCGCGTCCTGCCTGTGTTAGGAAGTCACTTTTTTATTCCTAATTCTGTTATGGGAGATGAGGACTATTTAGGTTGATGCAATATCTTGTAGTGTAACACCATAACCACCAGAAAACTTCGACATTTTAACCGAATCATTCGATTAACATATCGTTCTGGAATCGTAGGGCGTTTTTCGAGCTATTCAGAACATTCGAGTTAAACGTTCGGGTACGATATCGTTATCCTACAGCGTTTACGGAGTTAGTCGGTGAATTGGATTATAAGAAAAATGAAAATCCTTTTACATATACTTTTAAAGATTTTAAAGGCTTAAAATATAGGAATGCATTAGTCTTCAATAAAAATTATATTAATAAAATTGGACAAAATCCAGACCTTATATAAAATAACAAGAGATTTCCATATTACATTCTTTGCTTTGTAAACAATAGGACGTTCGGTAACTTTAATTCGATAACTGTGTTCTAAATAAGGCTTGTAGCTTTTATCGGTCGACAAGTTCGAGTAATCGTACGGGTGTGACGTCATTTCGGTTCGGTTTCGAATACGACAGTTTGACCTTCGATTCGGGTGTTGTGAATAAAAATGAAAAGAAATCGTACGATATCAAATCGAATCAATTGGCAATTGAGTTATCGTAAGGTGTTGAATCGACCCCCTGTACTCATTTATATCAAACTAGGCTGCCACGGCTGGTAAATAAATACCTATAGTCCGTTTGTTTAGGTACTTAACTAAATGTAAACAATTTTGAGATGAAATATACATTTTTATAAAATTATTTTTACTTTTACCTTCAAATACAAAATACAAATACTTAGCTTCATATGAAATTGCATGCCTATTTTTATATTCATTTATTAAAGTATATTTACTAAAGTATATATAAGCAACCTAAACAAATGGACTATAGTTGCTTGGCTTAAACATTCTTTTCAACCAAGCCGTGGTGGCTTAATGGTTTTACATACCGCCTCTCAAGAAAAGGTCATAGGTTCGAGTCCGGGTTCGCACCTCTAAGTTTCTCGGAATTTGTTTTCGAAATTTAATTTGAAATTTACCACGAGCTTTATGTTGAAGGAAAACGTCGTGATGAAAATACAGTTTTCAGTCGAAAGGAAACCCGTGTCCATCAGTGGGACGTATAAATTGTTTGGTGAGGGTGATTAAACGTTTAAACGATTAAACGTGGGTAAAAATAATAATTTACGGAGACAAAAAAAAACTAACCGCCAAAACACGTTCCGTTAGAAAATGTCGCGTCGTTATTTAACGCCGTGACGTAACGTCGTGTAGAATGGTAAACGTGCCCGCGAATAGGGCACCCCATAAATTATAAGGTTTCAAGTGGTTCTTGTTAGTTCGTTCATACGTCAACTGAGTTCTAACGCTAAAGTGTTATTACCCACAGTTAAGTACTTTTGGCGCAAAAGTTGTTATTGTCGCTCTTGTAAAGTTTTTGTTTTTTTAACATTGTGTTTTTGAGTTTCTCGACGACAAATGTTCAGAAGAAATATGGTAATTGATGGCTTTGCTTTTTTTCAAATTGAAATAGTTGTTAATGAATGTACTATGGAGCGATAAGGATTACTCAGCAGGAATGTAACGGATGTCGTTGAAAACTTGCTGAGAGCGCAAACGTGCCTGATAGAATTTGCATTTTGTACTGGCTGTACAACTGTTTCGCCGGAAGAGTATCGCAAATAAATAATTTAAGAACTACTCCTAGACGTTTTTACTTTTTATAGGTTATGATCTTCTAGTACGAAGCGGCTGTTTGGTGAAATAAGATTTGTTTGGACTTGGTAACATTCGTCACACAAAAATTATGTCTGCTAATAAAAAAAAATATTTTGGTAACTGATTTTGTTACAAGAATATAAATAAACTTTCCTAGCAGTAGAGCTCTTTATAATTCGGTTTAAGCATCGTGTTGAAAAAAAAGCCGACCTCGAAAATCATTCATCCCCTAGTTTGCCACCCTTAGAGGTGAAATATTTTCATCAAATTTAAATGGGACCACTTCTGAGGTACCCTCTTTCCAACAAAAAAAAAAAAATCAAAATCGGTTCACAAGTCGTCGCCTTACTTTCGCAAACTCGTGCCTTAAAACACAAAGTTACTGGAATACAAAAAATGGATTGTACATACAAATTTGACAGGCTGATTTCATATCACATTTCCTACATATTCACACAGTGCCGTTTACCTATTTTCATAGTAATGCATCAAAATTAACGCCCTTAATAAGAAATTTAAAATAAATCGTTTTGCCATCTCCTGAATAAAAAGTGAGTTAACATAACACACATACCAAAAAAACATACTTGAATTGAGAATTGTCGGTTAAAAAGATTAGCCAGTCTATACACTACTTTGTCTTTCACAAGAAGCTCTTTGTGAAAAAGCTTGTCAAGGGAAGTATTGCTACCTTACCTATTTCTGACATCATGCAGTAATGTGACCATTAATGGGTCCGGTTTTGAAGGATAAGTAAGGGTGTTGGTGAAATTACAGGCACATGGTACTTGTCAACTTATGTCTCAGGGTGTCTGGCGCGGTGGCATTGCTCAGCTTCACTTGGTATTATAATTCTAGGGTCGAGAGACTAAAGCACATAAGACAAAAAAGTGCTTTATTTGTTAATATATAATTATATATTTTTGTGTTGTATTTAGTGTTGGAAGTCTAATAACCTCTAGAATAAAGTTCGAAATTTATGAAGTAACAAATGAATTTGACTTATGTGCTTTAGCCAGTAGATGTATTAATTTAAATGAATGATGTTGGATTTTGACTTATGTGCTTTAGTCCGCCGACACTAGAATTAAATATAGGTAAAATCATTAAAGTCGGTATCCAAGCTGGCTTAATGCACGTTAAGGACTTTACACACCTTCGAAATCCTTCGTCGAGTAAGCAAGTGATACATTATAAGTAAAAAGTAAATATTAGTTACTCATTATATCGTCTTCTTGCAGCTCGTGGTTCGCCGCCGCGGCCGCCGCGGGGTGTATGCTCAGCGATGTACTCCTGTCTCCCTGGACGCTTATAGCCTGGACAGCGTCAGTGTCGGGCATAGGAAAGGTAACCAAAGGCTGCGGGCTAGCAAGAGGAGCTATGGAAACCCAGCCTATGATGATGAGGTAAAGAACTCTTCTTTTATGCTGCGTGGAAAAAGTTGTAGTGATAAAGGTAGAGAAAGGGATGGTTAGGTGGTTCAGTGAGGAAGAATGAAATTTTAAAATTAAAATTTTAAAAATTAATGTACTTATTATATATGATTTAGTCAAGGTCAAAGTCAAATAATAATTCATTCCATAGGTAAAATTTTTACACTTGAAAACGTCATTTTTAAGCTACTGTTCGTTCGCTACGATGACCTCCCTGAGAAAATCGAGCAAGAAACTCTAGGGATTGCTCTTTTCAAATAAACTTAAATGCCATAGAATACATTTTGAATCATATTTGTGTGGAATCTAGACTCACGTTGTCTTTCCATAAATATGTATCTAACACGTAGTTTACAATTTTGTAATACGACTTTTCAATTAAAATACTTTTAATGTAAGTTTTAAATTTAGGAAATTGTAATCTTAATATTTGGTCCTGAATGTTATCGTAAAAATATTGTAAAAACGTATACAGTTCCTCATAAAAGCATCGTTTGCCTTATTTAAACGAAATCGTGGTACCATGAGTTTAGACTTAGTTCTAAGGTTAATTATAGATGTCATCTTATGAGGTAAATGTAGGAGAATAAGTCTGTAAGGGCCGTCCATTGCGAACTTCTATTTACAACCAAAATGAGGATGTTTGTGTTTTCGGCCTACCCCGGTGTATTGGTAAGCCGGTTTAATAAAATTATTAAAATTATTAAAAACGAACGATACCTTGGTAGCCTACTGGTTTAACCTTTTTTTTTGCCCCCTTTCAAGTAGAGGCAGTGTATGAATAGAATAGAATAGAATAGAATAGAATCGTTTATTTCATGTTATCAATGTCACAATATTACAATTGGAAATACAATGTCAAGGGATAACTATGATCGTCAGTAACAAAATAATAATAATAGTAATGAATATAAAATAAAGTAATATAACTACTGCTTGTCGAATAAAATAAAATTAAAATTGTTTCAAAAGAAACTCATCGACACTGTACAATTCAATATCCAATAAAAGGATTTTTAGTCGGGTACGGGTATGGGTTCGAATCTGGGTTCGCGAAATTGAATTTGAAATTTTATAATGAGCTTTTCGGTGAACGAAAACATTGTGATCAAAACCTGCACGTCGAAGATGATTCACGACCCTCGGGAAACGTGCAAAGTCTCCAACCCGTATTGGGCCAGCGTGGCGGACTGTGGCCCAAATCCTCGCGCGAGAGGAGTACCGTGCTCAGCAGTGAGACGTACGAAAGGGTTGATGGTGATGATTAATCCGGTTTGGACATTCGGGGAAATAGACATTCGCGTAGTTGACAATTTGCGTGTAAAGTAGTGTTCATTAAACACCCTCAATAAATAGAATAGCATAGAAATCGTTTATTACTACGCCATAACAAAAATATACACAGTTATAAAATGAAGATAAAAAAAAGATGAAGCTAAATTAAAACAAAAAATTAAAATTAAAATAACAGGAAAAAAGGAATAAAAATACAATCATACACAACAACAAAGCAAACATTAAATATTCAACACAATTAGATTGAATGTCATGTGTGCAGCTGTGGCGTATGTAACAGGATCCCACTCAGCTATTGTCACCACCGAGAAAAGGCTGTGACGCTGATTTTCAGTGGGCCCTAAAACTAAGTGAATAACGGACGTGTGTGTCGCGAATATACGAGTAAACTTAAATAAATTACATAAATATTTCTATAATGTAGTGTGTTGTGTTCAGTTATATGTATAGAATAATTAAATAATGATTTTGATACATATATAAAGTGATAAGTGTATGTAATGTAGTGTCCAACATTTACAACAAACAAAATAGAACTTATTTAGATTAAAATGAAACCGATTGTGAGATTTGTGTCACGTGTACTACGCAAGAAGAGAGGGTAGGCGCGCGGGAGGGGTACCCGGCTTACGAGCACGGAATACTGACCTCACGAGCCAACAAAAGTGCAGCCCGCTCCATTGCAAACACTAAACAGGTTTTGTCCTGCGTCGTAGGTAATTAGCTCGCATAATAGCGTGCAGTCTCCTACACTACTAAATGATTACAGGTCACCTCCCATCCGATGCAGTATGCAGCCCTCGCCAACTTCGCCCTGGACGTGGATTCTATGTCAACAGAGTTTGCAGAGATCCCATCCGTCACCGTCCGTCCTGACGAGGTGCCTCCAGGCTGTGAGGATAAGAACCGGTATTCGAACGTGCTGCCGTTACCGGAGACCAGGGTCCCCTTAAAGAGGATTGGCAATGATCACACTTCAGAATACATTAATGCCAATTATATTACGGTAAGTTAAGAATATTGAAGAGATCCCCGGTTAGCAATAAAGCGGCGTAATAAACGTAGAGGTAATTTAATAATGTGCCTTACAACTACACCAATTGCCTGTTTTCAAACTAGGGAATTCCCTGTAGGTACTATGAGTACCAGAGCAACGGAATTCACTCTGGGTCACTTCCCAGAATACCCAGATCAGAACCAATTTAGAAAAGCTGTTTTCCAATTTGGTCCTACCGGGAATCGAACCCGTGACATCCCACAGTATTAGGCTACTGAGTTCGTAAAATTATTATGTGGTGGCAATATATTGAATTGCATTGAATGTGCAGTCTGCCTCTGGAACAAGTAAATACTTCTAAATAATATTTCCCTATGTCTGTGCGATAAATCTCTCAGATTTTTTTTGGATAACTTGGATAAATTATTAGATTTTTTTTAAATGTAGCAGATTTGGATAGTTTTTGTTTTAGTCTTTTGCTGATTAGCAATTGTAACCTTATTATTAAAAAAAATAGCGAAGTATGTGGAATTACATCTATTTGCCAAGTGTTATTCAAATCGGTTACAGGAAAGTGCGCGAAACCGGATTCATCCCTTAGTTTGCCACCCTTAGAGGTGGAATATTTTCTTCAATTTCAATGGGACCAATACTGAGGTACCATCACTTTTCGCAACAAAAAGAATCATCGAAATTGGTTCATAAATCGTGTAACACAAACACACAAAAAAAAAGAAAATACAGTCGAATTGAGAACTTCCTCTTTTTAAAGTCGGGTAAAAATTAATCAGGATGTCCTCAACTCGTCACTTGGCCAACTTGGTGATGTATTCCTTTTTTGAATACAGTTTTGCTAAATATTGACAGATAGGAAAAAAATGTAGTTGGACGTTTGCATATAAATGAAACTGCATATGTGTACCAAGACTTGAGGCCCGGTAGTACTCTTGCCAAGCTCACCTTTTGCACAAAAATACAGGTGCTCTTAATGACAATCGATTAAAATCTAGGAATGTCTATAAATAGAATTATTAAAAAAAATCTTCTTTTATCTTAAATTTCAGGGTCCAGGTAACATAAAAGGTTACTATATCGCATGCCAAGCCCCACTACACAACACCGTGGTGGATTTCTGGCGAATGGTGTGGGAACAGAATTCAAGGGTTATTGTCATGTTGACCGAGTACATGGAGAACGGAGTTGTAAGTGATTTTGTACATTACAAGGGTTTACGTATCTCGTGGTTTTTGGTCACCAACTGTACAACCTTATGGAACCTTGACATTTTGTATGATCTTCTTTTAAGGGATTTGATGGCTTCTGAATTAATTTTCGCCGGTGATCAATAACCACCACGGGGCACAAGCCTAAAGACCTAGCCTATAACAAGACCAGTTCATAAAATTCCTTTAAATATGTCATCAATAAACCCCTCTTTGCCAAAGAGACATTACTTAGTTAAAGGGTACTTCAGTATAGTTGAAATCGTTCATGTTTTGCAAGGCCAAGTTCAGCGAGCAAAATTCCATAAACACTACAATTACTGAAAAATAAAAATATCTCAAAAACATCTAAATCAAGATGATTACATTTTTTCAGGAAAAATGCTACGAATATCTTCCACCATCAGAAGTATCAGACAACAAGCGAACATTCGGAGAGTATCAAATTATCCTCATGAAACGAGAGCAGCGTGACAAGTACGCCATATCTAGCGTCCAGGTCATTAACTTGGCTACCAGAACCTGGAGAGAAGTGACTCATCTGTGGTACTTCTGGCCAGCAAAAGGAGTACCTGATGATTATGAGTCGGTGTTGGAGTTCTTGTCAGAGATGAGAAGCTATATGAAGATAGCACAGACTGCCAAAGAATATGATGAAGAAGGTTAGTTCTAATATTGTATTGTTGTAGTAATTAAAAAATTTGGCTATTCTCACATCGACACTCAAATAAATATTGAAAAGCTGCATATCCGAGGTCGACTCTTCGTGTGACGTGATCTCTTATCCACATTCAATGAGGTGTACCCAGTTATGTGTGGAACCATTCATTCTAATACCAACCACAAAGTGCTAGAGCGTCACGTATAATGATTTACACAACGAAATACTGTTTATTTTCCAGGAGTAGAAGTAATCTACGGCGACCAGAACCGTTCATCGTTCCACAATTTGTCCAAGCTACGCAGTGACGAGAACAACTCTGGCAATGGCGTCAACGTATACTCTCCGGCAAGGGCTGAGGAGCAGCTGCGCAGGGGCAATACTACTAATGGCACGCTGAGCAGAATGAAGGCGGCTTCTGAGGTCGAAGGTATGTTAGAAAAGTTCTTTTTATTGTCACACGAATTTAGCTTGCAAATTTAGATGTTTGTACCGACACTAGGTTGGTTTATACCCTGTATATATATATGGTGACAACAAAAACATAATTACAAAAATAGACCAATCATTCACTCATTTATTAACCAAGGCATATGTTCCTGAACTGTTTGGCTCACCACTCACTTAGGCACGATAAAAAAATTTTAACGCCCACCACCACAAGAAATAGCTGAAAACACGTATTTTTTTATATAAACCTGACACAAAAAATCACATGGAAAACAATCTATGTAGTGTAATATATATAGATAGTTCAGTCCCCGTAGCATGGCTACGCATGATAGTCGCGCCACGCGCGATAGAATTGAAATAAGCGCGCGCTATTGGCTGTCTCAATCAGATCTAATTTAGATAACCAACAGCGCGCGCTTATTTCAACTTTATGCTATGCTACAGTAGCACCACTTGGACAGCATCAACGGCCCCAATAGCTTCCAAAACCCCTACAGGCCCCGTAGAACTCTTCAGCGCGCACTGGGGTGGTGGCGGTAGGGACCACTTTGGGAAATTATAAAAAAAAGTTTCTGCTTCCGATCATCTCAATTTTCCTACTTTCGTCAGATCCTCTTAATTGTATATACTTCCATTTCCAGGTGTGAGACCCTGCGTAGTAATGTGCGCATCAGGCGCAGGCAGGTCAGCAGCAATGATAGCCGTGGACATCTGCACGCGAGCGCTGGCAGCGGGCATCGCTGACGTGCCTCGAGTTGTGCGAGAGCTTCGCGCGCAACGTCCTCACTCGCTCTCCAATAGGCATCACTATATCTTTTTGTATAAGGTTTGTACGTTTTCTTCTAATGTCTTGTAATACTTTTGAATACATTGCAATTGTTATTTCATGCTCTGCTTAAAGAACAACTAATATAACGACTCATCCGTAGAACAAAGATCTATGTGCAAGACTACTTGTTCTCAGGGCATAGTACATTTCGTTGGTTCTTCTTCGGATGGATGGCAGATCGACCTCTGTTCGATTTTATATTTCCTAAACGAAATAAGATGTATAAATTCTCAAAATACCTTTACGTAGGCCTTAGTTTGAGTAACGAAATTATGTATTTATTATCTTTTCGCTATATAATCACATCGGATTGTGTTCTTCGGATGAGTCCATAAATATTGTTAATAATGATCAATAGTAATTAATAATTTACGTGACATACAATAAATACTCTACCAAGTTTTATTATTTATTATATATTTATATACTTAATAAAAACTGTATTTTCTTACAAGATTTCCACACATGATTTCATTTTAAAATCTCAATCATGTATAATAATAACTTACACACTCAAGATAGCCCCGCACTAGGGAAACCGTGTCGCGGGTGCCATGGGATAGACAACGACAAATTACACCCAAACTCATGCGAGAAATAAATGTAGGCCATACAAATATTTCTCCCGGCCCGGGAATCGAGCCTGGGACCTCTGTGTGGCAATCCGGTGGCATGGTAACCGTTCGGCATGGTAACAGAGGCAGTTTTGCTTAATCGTGTATAAAACATGTTTTATTTATCTCTACATTTCGAACATGTTGCAATGTTGTTCATGGTCTCGAATGAATTTTATACTATTCTGGTCTCTCTACTCAACTCTGATCCCTTGAGAAGACTACGGACGTTGCTGCACATCCGAAACGTCGAGGTAAATAAGATATGTTTTATACACGATTAAGCGCACTTCGCATGATCAACACTCATATGACGAACGGCTATGTAGTAGAATTCCTGCCTGCAGACTTGTTCCCTGAACGGTATAACTTGGACCGTATCTAGGCGAGAGTGAATAGGCATTATTTAGGTGTGCATGCTCTATCGTCGACTTCATCGTCACTTTCCATCAGGTGAGATGGAAACCACATACGCAATTATTTCTTAAATAAAAAAGTCCCGATGTTAAAATTAAGTAATATAGCAATATCGGGAAAATAAAAAGAAGTCATACCGTGGTAAGAAACCTGATACTAGTGATAATCATTAAGTAATATATTCTCTTAGTTCATAAAAAACTGTCCTCTAAAGTTTTTTTACTTTTTTTGGTGGTACAACAACACGTAACACACTACAAATAATACTTACAAGTACTACATATATCGCACTGCTATTACAATAGTGTTATAATTCAAAATATGTGAAAGTCAAGATTATACCATTATTGAACGTAAAATTTGATTCTCTACACTGACGTGCCATAAAAATAAAACTGTCTTTAGAATATTGCACGAAACAACTGAAAAGAGATATCGACTTCACTCAAAATGAGACACGCTTTATGTGAGCTAGTTCTGGCCAAAACAGACCTTATTCAAAAATATAAAATTATCTATTCTCTTTTGTTTTTAAATATATTTGGCAAATAGGAAATTGTTTGTAATAATCTAAAAACTGTACATACATTTTAATTATCTTTCACGGGAAACGATTAATTCGTTTTTCATCGATTCTGAGAAAATACACTTTTTGAGTTAATACACTATTCTATTAATAGTGCAATATAACATTATAAATCTGATAGGAAATGAAACTATTTTGCCGGATTTAAATCTGGTTCCATGGTCTTGTAAAGGGCCCGAAACGTCGGTTTGTTTGAAAAAACAAATATACGCGATTTAAATCCGGAAAAATAGTATCATTTCCTATGTGTAACAATCGCGAAAACCTAAGAACTCGATTATAAATCTGATATTCAATTATAATTATACACAACATTTACATTATGACAATATATAATATAAAAGGAAAGACGTTAAACAATATAAGGACGCTATTTTTTGCTTATTCTAGTGTGCAGTGTTGTTTTGAAGCACTTAAAAAATGTCATGCTGGGAACATAATATGATATTATATGAGTTCGTGGAATTACATCTATTTGCCTAAGTTTTATTGAAATCGGTTACTGGAAAGTGTGCGAAACCGGATTCGTCCCCTAGTTTGCCACCCTTAGACATGGAACATTTTCTTCAAATTTAAATGGGATGACAACTGAGGTAGCGTACTCTTTCCAACAAAAATAAGTATCATAGAAGTCGGTTCACAAATGCCAGAGTTATCGCGTAACATAAATACAAACAAAAAAAAACATGCAGTCGAATGGAGAATCTCCTCTTTTTATTCGGTCGGTTAAAAAAGATTATATTTTCAATATTCTGGTTTAGTTGCGTGACCAACATTTATTTTCTCTTTTCAGGTTCTGAGTGAATACGGTAACAAGTTGATGGGTGGTGGAGTAGACACGATCTAAGTCCAGGTCATCGCTAAGTTCATTTGCGTAAAACTAGGACATCTTCATGCGAAACAAGTTCCATGACAATTGTTATATTTCCTAAGTTTATTGAGAAAACATTGGATTAATAATTTAATATACCAAAGTATAAGTTACTAGATCTCTAGATATTGTCGCTCAAAAAAGAAATATATTTTGTTCGAGCATTTTTTATCTGTTACATATTTCGTTCCCAGATTACGTAATGATATTTAGATCATTTAGATTTTGATAAGTTTGTATATAAATATTTGTTCATTTTATTTGACGAACAATTTTATTTTTATTTATTTTAGAGATCATATTTTCACTAGTCTGTATATTGAAAAGTCCCTGTTTAAGGGGTTTTTGTTTCCTGTTTTTTTAATTCAGAAGTCTAGCATAATATGTCACAATCTACCATAATAAAGAATAATAAAATTAGTGTGTGAGATCTGCTGTGATTTCTACTAACCTTATTCTAAGCTGTAAAAATACTAACCTGATTTAATACATAGAATTAAATACTCTGTGGTATTTTGTGAGTAGCTGGTTTCATATTGACCATTTTTTTTCTGGCTTACTGGAAAATTATAAAGTATTTATAATAGAGGAGGTAAGAAAACGTATGTAGCTCCGATTGGTTTGTATTTCAATTCAGCAAATGTTTTTGAACTTGCTTTTTTACTTTCACTATAGTTTTTATTATAATTATTTGTTACGAAAGTTTGAGGGTAATACGTAATATTGAAAAGTATCTTAACTGATGGGACGCTTTCTAAGTACTTTACAAATATTTTGTTAAAGTGTTGTTACACATTTTACTAATTAATTATAAGTTTGTTATGTATATATGTAATATTTCAATGCAGCTAACGGAAATGTCGGGAATAAATTTGTTTAAAAAAATCAAAGCATTTAACATAATGTAGAAAGTAAAAGAATATATTTTGCACTGTTTCAACCCACACATAGGTATTAGTAATTAAACATTATAGTAAAAGAATAAATATATAAAGACCAAAAAATATATATGTTATTTGCCCTACGACTACTATAAGGATCTGATTTGTAAAGAATATAATAAATTGTAAAATAAGATTAAGAATTTTTATTTCAAATATTTTAATAAAACATTGATATGCCGTGTACCTTCTGAAATTCAATTTGGAACTTATGGTATGAATAAAAAAATATGTTTTTAACTTTTACAAATTCAAAGAATATCATTAATGAACATAATTAAAATAATCATATAAGAACAATTCGGATTATCCGGGCGATTTGATAGACTAAGTGAATCTTTTGTCAAATAGGACAGTAAACAAGATCATCTCAAAAGATGGTCTTGGATTGAAAACCGAGTTATTACATGAACTTACTATTCTGGGACCTCGTCTTCGTCGTCTTCATCGAAATTCGTAACACTATGGAATGGTGTCTTAGGCACGGTCGATTTTTCAAGTGCAATAATTTCTGAACCGTTAAATTCATCTACATGAAAGTATTGTTGTGAAAGTTCTGGGTTTATTTCAATATGTGATTTTGCATCAATAGATGTTGTTGACTCTCGAGTCCGCAAACGATCCTTTTCGAACATGTGATTCGCGTTTTTCTGTACACTTTCAACCCCATCTACATGTTCGTGAACATTACGTGCAACATTATCAAATGTGGCATTGTGGCCGCTTTGACTATGGCTTTCAAGCATAATGTCTTCTATGTCTTCCTTGATTTCAAGCAAACTACTAATATATTCATCTCTATCACTCACTTTAGCTTGTTCACCTGCAGCAATAGTATCAATTTCATTTTTACCTTGGCTTGCACTACCAGTTTTAAAGTTTCGATCTGAAAATACCATGCCTTCTCTTCCAAAATCATTTAGTGACTTTTTATCATGTTCTAAAATAATACAGACATTTTCACCACTATTACTGTCAGTCTCTTCACTTATAATATCATGGCCGATATAATCGTTATCGTCTTCAACCATATCATCGTATGCGTCTTCGTTTTCAACGCCGTTTTTGTCTTCGCTTTGGTCACTTTCAGTAATGCTATCACTCGATATTGTGACATCATCATCTTCCACGGTGTGTGTGTGATAATCTTCCATTTCGGTTTCAATTTCGGGTTTAAATTTAGCCATTCCTTTTAAATCAATGTCTTCTTCGATTGAAACTTCCGAATCTTCAGCACAGCTACCATTGTCTTCAATAAATTCTGTCGATTTGCAAGGATCCATTTTCTCAGAGTCAAGAAGAGTATAATCAACGTTAGAGTGCTCTTTCTCTGGAAAGTCGATCTCGTTTTCTTCTTGCAAAGTATCGTGTACACAATATGGCTTATTACTAGATACTACTAGGGAACCAGCGAGAGATGTTGATGATACTGTTGCAAGGTGGGCTGAAATTTTGAAAGCCTTAGCAGTAAAATAAGAAACTGAAGATGCTTATAAACAATAGACAATAACATTGAGAGAGCTACCCTTATAGTAAGACAATAATTACCCGGCTTGTAAGCGCTCTGAGACACAAATATATCTTCAGTCTTCTGCAATTCAAAGAAAGCAGCATTAGGATATATTATTTTTTCTAATACAATCATATATTTAGTTACACATTAAAGGAACGGTGTGTACCTCAGTTACGTTTGAATTAATATCAGTCAATGATCCAGTATAAGTCGACCTACTACAGAGATCCTGTAAAAATGCAGTCAAGTTTTAGTAACATAATATCTATGGACAAAAGCTTCCACTCATGTACTTTTTTAAAGTAAAGGACTTGCGCTTGATCACTACCTAGCATCAGAACAAACTCTTCCAGAAGATGACTGTTCATTTGTACCTATATATTTCCGCAATATTTTTCGAACGATACGTCTGAAAAATATTGTGGAAAACGCTGTGTCTTCCGGTACTTTGTTTAAGGGGCAATTTCGAAAGTATTGATAACGTTCCAATTTCAATTGTTAGTGGCAAGTAAAATTATGCAACGTATGTTAAATGTGATTTGTCGACAATATTTCAAAACATACATTATTACAATAACACCTTGTCATTAACTTACATCGTCAGAACCAAAACGCAAGGATTTTGTAGGTTTTCCTCCAGCGATATCGTCCGGTAAAACACTGTCAGTCCTTCTGTTCATGTCTCTGCGACGTCTCACGCCATAAGCTCTATAGGCCGCCTAAAATTAAAACACAATTTATTGTCATCTTGTTTATCTACATCAGCCCGCATTACGCAGTGGGTCATTGCATTTACAACCTAATTTCAATACATCATGTATGTTGTACACCTTATCCTTAATAGTCTTTTATAGCGTACAGCTGCCACCACCAGAGAATCTTTCATGTCATCATCATTATTTCAAACGAAAATCGTCCACTGCTGGACATAGGTCTCCCTCAACGGTTGTGCGCTGCTTGCATTGAGCGGATTCCTGCACCCTTCACCAGGTCATCGGTTTACCTTGAGAATGGTCTGCCTGCGCTGACGTCTTCCGGTACACGGCCGCCATTCGAGAACTCTTTGTCTCTGTCACTTAAGTTTTACAATTTTTTGGGGTGAGTCGGTTACATTGGTTTGGTATGACGAGGACTATATGCTGACCACGTTAAACCATTTGGTTTAAAGTCATTGATATAGAAATACTAGCAAACTCGGCATACTTGCGAAAACGTGTAAATTACCCAACCCGCAATGAGCTAGCATCGTAGATAATAGCCGTTTCCTTAGAATAAACCCGTTCGCAGCAGTGGGGTCTAATAATTCCAGAAACTTACGGGCGTGGGCATAATTACTCTCGAAAATTCCCTGCGAAAAACCCACCTGTATACTTCCAGCAGCTTTCTCATACTCTTGTTCAGTAGGTTTCGTTGTCCTATAAAGTTTGACTGTATGTCTCGCTGCGCGTGTCGAGTCCGAGATCTCGCTCTCCGATGACGTTGACTAAAAATGGATTGTATTAATAATAAACTTCATACCATAAGTTTTTGGGATGATAGTAAGTTTTTTATTTAGTAATCATGCAAGATTCTGTATTTATATAGTACGTAACTAAGGTTGATTTTTGTAGCTTCTTAAAAATTACTGAGTAGTGCTTGCACTAGGTAAATAAAAAAAAACAAGGCCACTGACCTCAAAAATAGTCGTAGTAGCAGCCTGGTGTCTTTTGAACGCTGTCTGGATTGCTTCCTGGACGCTTTCTATTTGGTCTTCAGAAATGTCCGTTTTGGCGAGTAATTCTTTGATTATATTGGTTTCTGATACTATATATAATAGGATAAAGAATGAATCAAAAGGCAACAGCTACGCAATCTGCCACTCTGCCGCGTCATGGTCCATGTAATAAAAACCTTTAGAATTTAGGAATTACGGATAGCCCTCTGTAGTGCGTGAGTGGACGAAAGCGAAATGCCATGGAGTGTCACACGCTCTCCGAAGTTTTCAGCAGACCCAATGGGCCGCTGACATTCGAAAGAGCTCGGTGAGCATGAAAGTATGAATTAGTTAATTTAATCTTAACCTATTATTATTATTACTATTAACCTTTCATTGCACGCCAATTATGGCGGGGCCCAAAAAGAATGATTTTGTAAAGATATTGGTAGGAAACCTAGAAGATAAGTCTACAAACCTGTTCGGGCTAGTTGCAGCGTAATACCTATACTAGAATTTTAAGGCTATTACTACAAGGATGTTACTGTGACACAAAGGACAAAAAAATCAAAAAGGACAAATGTAAGTAAATATACCATGTTCCTTCGCAAAATAAAGTTTAATGACTTCTTTTACGACTTGAACATCTTCCTCGCACAATCCGATATTCCTCAAATCTCCTTCTAGGCCCAAGTGACAAAGGTTCTCACAAACATTGTCGCAGACCCTTGAAGCCACTTTAAGGTTTTCTCTGGTTATCAGTAATGCTGATAGATAGTTTGCTATAAATTCGCAGAGGTTCGTCGGTTGGGCACGCAGTACCTTATAAAATAGAAAATGAAGTCTGCAACTTGTCTCACAAAAACGGCTACATCTTTCCTTTTCTGCGGAAGGACAACCCTCAAAGAATCAGTTCAGGAATCCTTTTCTGCGGAAGGACAACCCTCAAAGAATCAGTTCAGGAACTCTTATAGCCGGTGGAGAGCATTTTTCTTATTCTAACCACTAAACCTTTATATAGCATATAGGCTACGGGACAACGGCGATTGATCGTATGTGTATCCAACACGTAGCATGTGAAACAGAGTTTGACATGGGTTCATCATGCTTGAGAAATTTCAATAGAATTTAGAAATGTACCTATCAATAAAAAAAAACTATTTTCAAATGATACAGTAAGTAAGAACACAAACTTACCTCTCTAGAAATATCATACATCAATTCGCTAAGGCCATTTGGCAGTGCCAATTTACAACCCTCCTGTATTTGAAGTTGTAATAAATCATCCATTGCTTATTTTTTCACGACTTTATTACTTAAACCAAAACAGCCTTGACAGTAACGTGTTGAATTATACGAGATTTATTATAAATCTAGAAAGCTACGATCAAAGATGAAATACAAATAAAGACAAACCAAATGTACGAATGACAAATAATAAACAATGTAGGACAATGTAGGTCTCACATAAAAAAATTTTAGTAGACAACGTGTTCATAATTTAAATCCAACTGTATTTTAATCAAACCACGACATTAAATTCAGTACAACGCTCAGCAGAACTAAGGATGTGAGCTAGCATCTAATGATTATTGCACACTTTCTTCAACTTCGTTATCTTCGGTATCAACGTATTCAGTATTTTCCACGTCACTGGTAAAGGCAGTGTCAGCGTCTCCTTCGGTCTCAACTGACTTTGCTACGCTTACTGCGTCATCTGCATATCAAAAAGTTTTGTAAATATATATCACATCATATTTTGCAGGTAACAGGTTTTCTTAAAGAGAATCAGTCATTACACATGTAATTATTTATTAAAAAGCTGAATTCTAATGCACAAGAAACACGTGCTGGTAACTTTAGTTCACCGGGGTGAGTGGCGAGTCTTAACGGGATCCCGGTTACGGTCACCGGTGGGTGAGGGTGCATACACAGGTTTTTAGTGGGTAGGCCTCCGAGGAGAGTCCCACATATCCCCGCCATCTCATCGCCCGTGGCGGGGTACGCGTAACGCATTTTCCTGTGTATAAAAAAAAACCTTACTTGTATTTAAAGTATGAGAAAAGAAACATTTTTAAAACACTTGAATACTTAGAAAAAATTTCTTCGATCCGGGTGGATTCGAACCAACGTCATTCTATGCCAACTAAGCCACGGAACGAATTAGCGAACCTCACGAATTTTTCTGTGCTAGTTGCAGATGTTTGATTTTAGTTTTCAACAACTTTTTTGTAGCGCCATCTGTGAGAAATCTATTTCTTCAACCAGCCAGTTACTTTTACAGCTACCAGCAGCAGCTAGAGATGCCGCTTTAATAATTGTAATTTTTAAGTTATTGAATGTCACGATGCTTGGCCACGATGTTTGGCCACCATGATATTCAATTATTTTTGTGAAATTACTACGCTAGTTTGTTATAATTATTAATACAAAGATCGAACGCTTAGAAAAAAACTCCTTCGATCCGGCTAGATTTGAACCAACGTCTTCCAGTAAACCGTGACAGACGCTATGTCAACTAAGCCAATTTTTCTATGTGCTTGTTGCATTGTATCATCGAGTATATAACCAGAAATAAGAGACGAAATGTCATTTAATTTGTTTGAAAACTATTCTGTCATATCATTACCGTGACAACTGCGCTCTGATTGGCTAGCCCGAGTGCGAAACAATTGACGGGTGTCGTCAACTGTTTCACTTCAAATCGACCAGTTAACTAGAGCTTTGCTAACATGGACGAAAATTGCAAAATTACATATTTAATATTTAATTACCGATGAAATGTGATTCCGTTTGTTTTGAACTTAGATGTTTTGCTGTTTTTCCCACACCACCGTATGGAACAGCCCACATTGGTAGAGATATTATCTTTATCATAATAAATACAGAATATTTTTTGGAATATATGGAGACGTATACACAGGTCAGTTGTTGGCGCTGTCTATATTTCAGTGCAAACGAGAGTTGATATTTATAAGCGCTGTATCGCTAATGTGTTACCAGGAATATATGGCGCTTATTTCGTCTCTATTTCTGGTTATATACTCGATGCATTGTATTAATAATTATAACAGATAAGTGTAGTAATTTCACAGAAATAATTGACTATCATTGTGGTCATATATATATAAAAAATAAATACCGTAACATTCAATAACTTAAAAAAGGAACATTTTTGTTAAAAATAATTGAAGACTGACCTGCTTCAATCTCTTCAGGTACTTCTTTAGCTGTGTCATACGTGGATTCCGAGGTTGCTTTGTAATACTACGGAGTTAAAAAATAAAATTCAGTATTATTACCAGTTCAAATGAATGATTCAATGGTAACGAGTCATCGAATTGAGTTTACGGACACCATACACCAAAACAACAATGTTTCACATTTATATAACCTACATTTATGAGTACACAAATGGAAATACATTGGTAACATAAGCAAATTTTGACATCACATTGGCAACGACAGCTGCACATACAGGAGATATGAAATCAAGCTGAAATGTTCATATCCCATTTGCAACAGGTATCTATCTAATATCTCCGTGAAAGCGTTATGTTGGTTCAAAACACAAACACATTTGTGTCCAGCACTGGGCTGTGGTCAGAGCTGCGGCCACTACGTGTGCGGAAAATGTTACATCCATTAACTCAGTTGTTATATTATCAAATGCATGAGCTGGACCTACTACTGGATCTACGATTCTTAACATAGGTTTCATCAAAATGATGCCATCCCGTACGGTCCCACGGACTGTTAGTGAACGGTGTGTTAAACAAAATTTTCAACTTCAGAATTGTCTGACTAGTGAATATTAGTACAAGTGCTTATTTGTCGAGAATAATCAATAAACTGCAGTGTTTGAATATTATTTTTAAATGAAATAAAATTATTTACCTCTTGTTCTGCTTCCACAGAATCGGAATCTGAAATTTGATCACACAAGGAGTCTTAACATTAAATCGAATCTTATAATGACGATAATAATAGTATCAACAATATTAATAAACAGCCGTGTTGCCACTACAGCCCATACTACTTCATCGTTTATTTTTTTAGTAGCAGTAGAGCTCCTTGTGAAACAGTTCATCCAGGATAGTACTGCCACTTTACCTGTTTCTGCCGCCAAGCAGTAATGTTAGCATTCCTGTGTTCCGGTTTTGAAGGGTAAGGGTGCTGGTGAAATTACAGGTACATTGGACTTGTCAAATTACGTCTCAGTGTGACGAGCGCAGTGGCAGTGCACCTCAGGTCTTTGCGATTTAAAGCTCTGGATGCCAGTGCGTGTAGCTTACCATCAGGCGATGAACTAGTTCGTCCCATCACTTAATATTATATAAAAAAACGTTCTTCACCCATTAAGAAAATTACCCCATAATAATAATTCAAAATCAATCTTTTGGGCCCTGGGAGAGGCGATAATCTAAAATAGATATACAATAATAATTTATTTTCATATATTTATAATCTATATATAATATTTGCTAGCAAATCTTACTAAAACTAGTGTTAACATTATTTATTTATCTTGATTGGGGGAAGTCAATGTATCCAGATAATGTCAGGGCAAATGGCTGGGAGGCAAGAAATGTTGATACCACGCAGCATAAAAATGCTAATGAATGTAAAATATCAAGTTGTCTTACAATCTTTAGCTCCAGGGAATTCAATAACCGTCGCCGGCACCATTCGGCTCTGACCTCTCTCCTGTCTCGCCATCCAGCTATCGTCGTTTAAGGACTCCTTGCGATCAAAAGAAGAGCTGATATCTGGAGTATGGGCGATGGTCTTCTGAGGATCATATTTGAGCCCCAAATCATCCTTTATAACTTCTCCGAACAAATTGTCGACGTCATCTTCATGTACTTGCTCTTTTATGTCCTGGAAATTAATATTA
>NW_020654289.1:6276070-6300740 GCF_003589595.1 Hyposmocoma kahamanoa
TATTATAGCGTAAGAGCTGAAACAGTTCTTTTACCTCATTCTTATCATCATCAGAAATTCATAAATATTGAGCCTGGATTTCTTCTATCTTTTCCTAGGAAACTCGTTGCGTTGTGGCTTTGAGGTTCACCTTATTCTTAACCGTCACTAATTGTACCAATTCCTACGCATATTGTACACCACGTAGGCATCACTAAGAGAGCAGGATCACTATGTATTCTGCCCTGTGACAACCGCGAATTAAGAAAAAACGTATGTCCACTAACTTCGAGTTATCTAGTAAATAGCTCGTAGACAATAGCACGCACTGTTAGTACAATAATGTAGTAACTCAAAAAGTGGACTTTCTCAGAATCGATGATAAATGAATTACTCACTTCCCGCAAGAAATCATTAAAATTTATGTATATGTTATAGTTTATTATAGACACTTAAGCAATATCTCAAATATATTTAAAAATAAAATGGAAAAAATATTTTTGAATAAGGATATTTTGGCCAGAACTAGCTGATCCAAAGTGTATCTCATTTTGAGTTAAGTAGATCTTATCCCTATTAGTAGATCTTTTGATTGTTTCTTACAATATTCAACTGACGGTTTTTTTGACGTGTAGAGAATCAAATTTCACGTCAGTAATGATATATATGATATTAAATATCACATATTTTGAGTTACAACACTATTGTAATAGCAGTGCGAGTAGGGTGATGTGTGGTGGAAATTTCCCACTATAAGAATGTTCCAGTGGCTAATTCATATTGCATTGCACAAAAAGTATGGAAGAAATCTCACAATAACATGTCCCAACTCTATTTCTCTGGAACCAGCAATGTCCAGTGGCGCTCCCAAGAGTTCTACTTTTGGAGATTGCTTTTTCTTCTTCTCCTCGAGTTTCAGATGTCTTATCATGTTCTTGCGGATATAGTAACCTCGGTACGCAGCCTGGAATATACGATATCAGTCGAGCTTTGACTCAAGTTATGGCAATGAAGCCATTCTTAAAAGGCATGAGTTCACAAGAATCCAGCGCTGCAAGCACAACTTTGTACTTAAATTGTTTATGGTTAAATTTCAACAATATATTAAACTAGAATATAATTTAAGGCACTACTCAGTCCATGTATACTTTATGACAGCCATGTGTACCATCCGCGCACTAACTACTACTATCTTATTTAATTATTCAAACGTGCATTTAGAATGTGCTCGCTCGATCACTTTCAACGCCGGAATATATTACAGTCAACTCTTCTATAACGCGGTTCTCTTGCAAGATTTCCATATAACGTGGTTTTTGCATAATAGAAACCGTTACAGCGCGAAACGAATATTCTGATTTGTATTAATTCCGAGTCTCTAATAGCGCGGTTCCCATAAACGCGAGCAGTGGTTTCTGTATAACGTGAGATTGATTGATTGATTGATTTTATTTGCGTAAAATATGTTTTACAGAAGGTGGTATATTGTAACAGTTTCATATTTTACCAAAACTGGCATGCAAATTTTATTGAATTACATTTTTTTTTTAATTTTATAAATCTGAAGCTAATTCTAACAATGTAACTAGAGTTATTAATTATACATGTAATAAGTAATTGTAAGTTATTGTCATGTCATACAGAAGTAAAAAGAATATAATAAATTCATGTCATTGTAGGTCAAATCAATTATATAGTCAAATTTGAAGAGCTTTATATGAAAAGAAGTTTGTAATGGAGTACAAATTTTTATCTATTAGACATGACATCAGCTTACGTTTAAATAAATAATTATTATTTATATCTTTTATATTAGAGGGTAAAGTATTACACAACAGGGGCGCAAAAGTAGTCACCCTTCGGAAGGTGCTACAATTTTTGCAAATGACGGCAAATGTCAGTACTGCTTTGACATTTCTGAAGTAAACAAATACAAAATACACGCCAATGAGACGTGAATAGCTATACTGCTCAAGAACGCGGGATAATTGTGGAGGGGTCATCGGGCCTTATTTTTTCGAAAACGCCGCGGACCAAACGACTACTGTGAACGGCGAGCGCTACAGAGCCATGCTCAACGATTTTCCCCTACTTCAACTGGACGAATTGGGACTGGAGAACATGTGGTTCCAACAGGATGAAGCGACGACGCATACTGCACGAGTGCACGACTCACGACCGAAATCTGAGGGCTGCACTTCCGGGTCGCCTAATCTCTCGTTCTGGTGATTTTTCTGGCGGGCAAGATCGCCCAGTTTAACCCGTTCTAGACTTCTTTTTATGAGGTTTCTTAAAGTCACGAGTCTATGTCAACAAGCTTCAGACTCTTGAAGCCCTCAAAGAGAATATCCGTCAGGAATGCGGGAACCTATCGCCGGAAGTTCTGGCAAGAGTGATGGAAAATGCATAAATCGGGCCTCTAAGGTCATCAATTATTTATTACCTACATAATTTTTTCTACTTAATTAAAAAAAAGAAATTTTTGGCATCAAATAAACACAATCCATAAGCGAAATTAAAGTTTCTCATTTATTAAAAAAATTACAATCAAAGTACATCGAGTGACAACTGTTGCGCCACCTAGTATTTTTGACATGCATTAATAAATGATTTGTATTAATTCTCTTATAGCGCGGTTTCCATATAGCGCGGCAGTGGCTTCTATTTATTGCGGTATGAATAATCTGATTTGTATTAATTCCGAGTCTCCTAGAGCGCGATTTCCATATACCGCGTCAGTGGTTTCCATATAACGCGGTATGACTAATATGGTTAGTATTAATTCACGGTTTCTTATAACGCGGTTTCCATGGAACGCGGTAAGAATTAATCGTGTTGTAGGAGGGTTGACAATATTAAAAATAAATAACGTTTTACTTTAGATCTACAAACATCTAAATAAGAATATATTTTTTTTTACTTGTATTTTCTCAGTAGCTCTGGTTAATTCGGTGAAAGAAGGTTTAGTCTTCTTATATATTTCTAGTGTGTGTTGTGCAGCTACTTCCCATGGTTCGTCAGCTTGCACCTTCAAGCTCTAAAACCAATATTTTAAACTCAAAGCCTTTTCAAAATGTATCTATTTTATTTTCTTTGTTGTTACGTATTGGCAACTAATTTGGAATGCACATAATGAGTACAGTAAAATTTACCATTACCGCCAAAATCTCCAATTTATAAGCAAAAAACGGCTTATTAAAATTTATAACAACTTTTGTAAAACTTAGGTCTGAGAAAAACCTTATGCTATTAAAAAACAATTAAACAATATATTCACGAATATCAGTGTCCAAATTTTGAAATGAACAATCCTTAACTTTATTGGTGCATTTGTGATATTTGTGTATTTATTTTGACGTTATTCTAATATTATTATTTTGACATCTAGTTACATTTTATAATTATGAACATTAAAATTGAGCGATATAATTATCACTGCGTTTAAATTACTGACTGACTTATTAAATCAAACCCATGTCACATTCTTAAAGAGTTCGTCCATTACATATTTCTGCCGCCAAGTAGTGATGTGAGCGTTGCTGCGTTCGGTTTAGAAGGTTATGAGTTCCTATTACAAACTCGAAAATTTTTTTGTTCGAAATAACGTCTGTTCGAATTTTCATTACACCGAAAACCGAATTATAACGAAACAGTTGTTCTTTGTTGTACACGGTAACTAGGTAACTGTTCGACCATGGTGGCAGTTTATATAATATACCTTCAATATGTTTGTATATTTGGCCAGACATAGTGAAACTATACTTGTTTGTATATGTCAACCTCTGTGCTGTGAGTTGTACAAATAAAATTTCCCAGGGTATTTGTGAACCCAATAATATATTAACGCAGTAAGATTGTTAGGCATAGCGTTATCTATAGTACCTATCTATAGTGTGAAGATAATTTACCTCTAACGATGTCGTTACTTCGACCTTGACGAGGCACGTTTTTAAAATGATATATCCGTTATCTATTTATATACATCATGTATACATCAGTCCATCATTACATGTGTACTCAGTATTGGAACGATAAAAAAGGGCAATTGGTTTCATCATTTATGATTTTTAATAAATAGTCATTTTGGATTTCCCATCAACATTACCTAAAACCGTCGAGGACTAGACATAGGCTGGGGTTCCACTCTTAGATTGTGGATACTTCAAGGACTCGCACGAATAGTTTCGCTTCAAAATTGAAAATGGCGAACGGCTATGGAGAGAAATTCCCTGAACAATAACTTGCGCCTTTTAATCCGAGAGTGAACAAGTATTATGTATTTGTGCAATTGTGCATGCTTCATAGTGGACCTCATCATCACTTTCATCAGTTGAGATAAGCGGTGATTATAATAAAAAAAGCACTTACTGTTAAAGTTGAATTTAGTTGCTTAATATTGTGTCATTACTACACTATATTTTATAGCATAAATTGAGTCTACATAGCCTTAGTCAACGATAAAGCTATGGTTTTGAGATATAGTTTGAAATTCAAAAGAACTGTATCTCGAAAACATCTTATTTATTACAGGTCTTAGAGTGGTTACACACGGAGACCTTTAGCAGCGATGCAAAAGCCTATAAATCCCAAGTTTGTACCGATGCAGTCTCGCGCTTGCATCGCGTTTGCATCGCGTTTGCATCGCTGCTTAAAATCGCGAGCGTGTGTAAAGGTAGACAGACGATTAGCAACTCCATCGCTGCTAAAGTCGCCGTCTGTAAACTTTTTTAAGTGTTTTTGTTATTAGTACATAAATACCTGTTCCAGCAATTTCTTTTTGTACCAATAGTCGCGGTACGCATTTCTGGTTATCTGGCAAACTTTCGCCGTCATGTCTTCATCCAATGGATTGGTGCTCAGGATCCTTTTTAATATTTCTAGTTCTTTTACTTTCTCTGTTACAAAACAAACGTACTAATCACATGTCGCATCCATATTGTATTTAAATTAATTTTCTTTTCAAAACAATTTGTGTTCAGTTATGTGGTTTCTCAGGCGAGGCTTTGAGGCCATAGTCTGCCACCCTGGTCCAATGCGGGTTGGGGACTTGACAAGTTTCTCGAAAGTTGTGAACTTTCTTCGACGAGCAGGTTTCATAACTTATTCCTTCTTTCTCATGACAAATTTCCGAAAAACTCAGAGCAGCCCGGATTCGAATCCACGGCGTCTGCTTGTCAAATTATTAGGCTACCACGGCTCTTCAATAGACATAAATTGTAGCAAACCAGAAATTGCATCTTGTTACTGTTTTTCGTCGATCGAATAAAATGGGAAATTACAAAACGGTGGGTATGATATAATAGAACCACCGGACAATGAAGCCAATGCAATTCATTCATATCAAATTTCTTATTTCATATCTGATAATCTTCCTAATAAGTAAAATGTCTTACCTGTCCCTTCAGTAGGCTCGTCTCCTTCAATCTCCTGTTTAATTATCTGTGCAAGCTGTTCAGCTTCAGGTTGGTTAAACCCGATCTGAATTAGGTGTTCAGACACCGATGGCTTGCAGTCACAAAGATCGTCCAGAATTCTCACTGCTAGAATACCGTGTTCTCTTGTAATTAGCAGTACGGACAGATAATTTGCTATGAAGTCGTATATCCTTGTTGGTTGCGCGCGAAGGACCTAAGTGACAGAATGTTTTTACCGTTCACTAATATAGGTACTTGAGTAATTTCAATAATTAACAAAGTTGATGCCGTGGGTATTTTATTTTTTATTTGTTATTATTTAGGAAATGAAACTATTTTTCCGGATTTAAATCGCCTATATTTGTTTTTTCAAACAAACCAATGCCAACGTTTCGGGCCCTTTACAGGTCCCATGGTCACGGTTGACTGAACTATCGACTGTGAACTGGCAACCTAATCTCAATTTAGACACCTTTACAGGCTGAAGAAAAAATCATTTATATAGCATCTGGTTTATTAGATAAAAATACGTAGTGTACGTACATACATGCGTAATAAAAATATTTAAAAACTACGTATTTTATTTAATACGCCTGATGCTAAATGAATAAATGACACAAACAATTTTTTTCTTCATCCTGTAAAGTTGTCAAAATTTAGATAGTACCGATTGCCAGTTAACAGTCGCCATGTTATTGTCGCGGCACTGTTTGAGAAAAGTTAATACAGTTGGGGCGCGCGCACTCGCCGGATTTTATTTGCAACGTCCAGTCAGAACATATCGAGTTCTTAGGTTTTCGCGATTGTTACGCGAAATATACGCGATTAAAATCCGGAAAAATAATCGCGAAAACCCAAGAACTCATTATTATTATTTTATAATAACGCACATAATCAACATAGCTCCACAATAGAGAAACCCCGTATCGCGGGTGCCGTGGACATATACATAAACAACCAGACATTACACCCAAACTCACGAGAGAATGCAGGCTATATAAATATTTCTCCCAGCCAGGGAATCGAACTTGGGACCTCTGCCTCGGCACGGCATTCCTTCGAACGGTTGTTCGAAGGAATTTCATTAATCATCAACTCATTTATACGTCTCACTGTTGGACACGGGTCTCTTCTCAAGAGAGGGTTTAGGCCATAGTCCGCCACGCTGGCCCAATGCAGGATGGGGACTTCGCACGTTTTCCAAGGATTGTGAACCTTCTTCGATGCTTCATCACGATATTTCCCTTCACCGAAAAGCTTTTGATAAGTTTCAAATTAAATTTTGCACATAAATTCACAGGAACTCAGCAGTGCGAGTCTGGATTAGTAGGTAAAACCAGTAGGCTACCACGGCTACTTGGCTATTTCAAGACGAAAGGCGTGAAGAATGTTTTGTCATCCGAAATGGTTTTTGGATGTGCTTCCGAGACTGAGTACCTAAGTAAGTATATGTCAAGTTTGAAGCTTCATTCGCATCATGCGTTTTTTAATTTAGTCGAGTATTGCTTATTTGACTGTAATTGTTTCGGAGGGATGTCGGACGGAGAAAGGGAGTAGACGCCATGTAAAGAGCCCTAAACGTTTGTTTGCAAATATACAAAGTAGATCTGGAAAATCTAGTTTTATTTCCAATGGATAAGGGCGTATTTATTCTACACGAATTCGTTAGCCCGCGCGGCCGCTGCGTGGTCGCCGAGCGGTGGCCGCGTTGCTGCCGCGCAGCAACTGCGTGCGTCTAACTGTCATGGCAAAATAAGCTCTGTTCGTTTAGCTTTTACATTTTAGCTTGGCTTTTACGAAGGCGTGGTAACTGGGCGGCCGTGCGAAATCTATCGCCTCGTGTAACTATAATTCAAATTGATTTTCAGCAAAAGAATTTATATCTCTTTTTTATTTATATGCACGGATAACATTCATGGATGAATATTAATGACAAAAATGACAAATAACTGACTCATCCGGGACATGACGAATTTGTTTTAATAAGTAATTCCCCGCTGCTTTAGGGAGTTGTCATAATCATCATGTTTACTGAGAATTAGGCTCATTAAATAAACAACACCGCAAGTTCCAGAATAATGTTTTATGATTTAAAAACAACAAGAATCTTTCGGTTTCGGTGTTAAGGGATTTTTTTTTTCGTTTTTACTAGGAATAGCACAGACTAGCTACGTAAAATTATCATGGTTGGATAGAATTCTTTGATATCTAATATGCAAAGTAAGTTAAATGTATTTTTTTATGTTATTCACTTGATAAGTTTAAAAAAACCGAATCTGTGTCTTATTAATGATCGTTACTTTACTAAGCGGCCTGGAGATATCAAAACAATGGTTGATGACATATCTACTTTGGCAGATAATGGACCTAACAGCCTGGATACGAAGCACGAGAGCTCATCATGAGCTAATAGCAGGTAATCATTTGAGATAAAGAGATTGCCCAGATATTTCTGGCGCTAAATAGAAATGTGAGCAATTACAGCGTTTCGGTTTTGCAGGGTACGGATACTGGTGAAATTACAGGCACGTGGGACTTGCCCATTTATGTCTCTGGGTGTCAGGCGCAGTGACAGTGCCCTTTAGATCTTTGCGATGTAAACTGAGTGGCACTGTTACTGCTATGGACAGGTGAGTCGCTTAATCAGCGCGCACGAGTTGTTTGTTCCATCATTTGATATCATGAAAAAAAAAAACTTGCAACGTTAGTGGGTCTCGCGTGATTTCCATAGAAGGCATTTCTGGTTTAAACTATCTCACCTCTCTGGAGATATCGGACATGAGCTCCCTGAGGCCTTCTGGGACGGTGAATACGTTGGAGCATCCATGTTGCTGTAGTAATTCATTCATATTCTACTGTATCCAAGATTTTCTTCATTTGACACTTACTTGACGTTTTGAGTTTCGTTATTCTTTCTTCTTAATAGACTCCGCAAAAAACATCAAATGTAAAAGAAGACGGTTAAATTTCACGGAGATTGGACTCATAAACTCGCTTCTTATTTTCTTCCTTTGTCTTTGAAGCGCGGCTTGGGACCGGGCCTTAGAGGATGGAAAAGACCGGGCTGCCACAAATATAACACGAAAAAAACACAGTGACAGTCATGATTATTTTGGAACCCTGCTAAATTTAAGTTCAGTACAAAACAGCAGAAGATCTAATTATGGTTTGAAGCATTATGTATGGGAGTCATCATACCTATCGAAACGAATTTGCATTAAGCCGGCTGACCGGCTGCCAAACGCGCTATCTTTCTCGCTATGCAATTTGCTCGAGTTGCATGGATTAAAAGTAGTTTCTTACGCTGCTTTCTCAAGCCGATTCGTACTTTATAAGTGGCCTTCCACGTTGGTTAATCTTCTGGCTTTTTGGAGGATGTGATCAACATGACTTTGGATAAAAGACCACACGACGGAAACGCAAAGTATCTCAGAAGAATCCTTCCTGGAGTACAGAGCGTGTTAAAGATAGATAGGAAAGTCCACTACACTCCAGGGCAATTACTTAGAAGGTGTAAATACTTTAATGTGAAGTCTGAATGTAATATATTTTTAAACTTTTCTTTTTGGTTTAGGTTTTGATCCCGGGTTCGATTCCCGGTACAACCAATTTGTGAAATGAACTTTTCTAAATTGGTTCTGGTACGGGTGTTCTGGGTAGTATTCTGTAGTGAATTCCGTTGCTCTGCACAGTTCAGAGAATTCTCTAGTTTGAGACCTGAGGTTTGGTTGTCTGGCACATTACTATTTTAACCGACTTCAAAAACGGCGGAGGTTCTCAATTCGGTTGTAAGTTTTTTTTATTTTTTATTTTGCATATGTTACGCGATAACTCCGGTATTTGCGAACCGAGTTCGATGATTCTTTTTTGTTGGAAAGAGGGTACCATTTAAATTTGAACAAAAAGGTGGCGGTGGAATCACCTCCAAGCGTGGCAAACTAGGGGATGAATCCGTTTTCACGTATTTTACGGTAACCGATTTCTATAAAACATGGTAAATAAATAAGGTAAATTTCACGAATTATTTGAGGGCAGTTTTTTTAGTACTCTGTATAGAGATTATTATAATTGTATACTTTTTTTATTACTTATAAGTCAATGACTTATAGGAAATAATTTCACCACAATCTCACTTGATGTTTAGTGACAAAATGTAGTAAAGACTGGATCATGCTTTGCTTAGAAAGTGTCTATTTGCTCACGCCTTGTATATAAACGAGTGCTGCTTATGTTATCTTGCGGTTTTCCTTATTTAACTGCGAAACTCGAAAGTAATAATTGAAATTCTAAAGTCGTACCGTTCACTAAAATACGTCTATTTAAATCTTTTGAATATACTACTTTATACGATATTAAATGAAATAATAGGGATTATGCTATCTTTTATAATCCCTACTATTTGTTTCTATATACGTACCTAAACTACAGTGACTAATAAGACGAAAAGTCAAAATCGAGCAGTAGTGTGAGTTATCAGCGAGTTGTAGAAAGATCTTTCTTGTGTGTGTATTTTTTGTGTGCGTTTGTGTATTTTATATGGCTCTAATATTATTATCAAAGCAAAATTTGTAATGCAATAGTTTTATTAATATTAAATTGTTAAGTTCTTAGGTTTTGCCATTGTTACACGTGAACAATAAAACTTTTTTTCGGATCTAACATGCGTATTTGTTTTATGTCATGGTCAATCACCCGTGACCACGGAACCTGTAAAGGAACGTTTTTTATTTAGTAGTTGCTTGCTTGGACGAAATAAAACAGTAGTCAGGAACAGAAGTTACAAATTTATTTTCAAATTAGTCTACTACTGTACATTTTGTGGTCTCTTAACTTGTAGGTAGTTTAGTGCGCTTACATAGTAGCGACGGTAGCGCCACCATCGTCGCGGTGGCGCTGTCGTGATACACTTTACTGCACTCTGATGCGTGGCTACTCAATGGCGCTATAACCGGCGTCGTGGCTGTGAGTATTGGTATGAGCGCAGGTGCGCGCCGGTGCTGATGCGCTACAGATTGTTTGAAAAAATAGAAAATATATCTACGTCATTTAAATCCGAAAATATAGATTTTCTATTTTATTATAATTAAAGGGTTTATAGAATGCAAATGTTAGCCTCATTTTGTGTTATATGTAGTCTAAATAAACAGTGTCCTGGCAACGGACCTCGGCCATGAAACTAGGCGGGCATTGTGCTGACGGAGTCAGAATGTAATAACAGGCTCTCCGCTCTGGTGAATGTAAATAATCCCCTGGTCAGGTAGTCAGACGACAAATTTATTTGTCTTTGTTTTGCCAAGAATTTGTAATTGAAAGTGAAGTTTTAAATGCTGAAGCTTCGCCCTTATCATCAACATAATATATTATTATAAATAAGAGTAGCTCATAGTAAGTACATGTATCATGTCATTTTTCAATATTATATATCGTCGTAATAGAGTGAAAACGTCGTATGTGATAACTTTGTAATTTTTCAGGACGAAGATAAAAATGTGGTGTAAAATGTAGGACGTAATAATGTCTGGAGTTAGCATTTTAATTACTAAAATTTATACCTCTTTCGGATACTATATTACTTTAATAATATATTCGAGCAAGACGTTCATAAGTTTTTCTTCAACAAAAACGCGTATGCGAGGTTATCGCTCTAAGGCCTATCTATTTCTTTATTTGATAAGTTAAAGAATAATTTTAGAAATCTATAAAACACAAACACACACACATGACACCACTGCACGATTGCCTAGGCTTTAGGTATTTAGGTATGTGTCTATTATCTATAATCCAACATTACACTGATAGTACCTATGTATATAGGTACATTATACTTTCTTATAATAGACTATAAGTTACGTATATTTACGTATAAATTAAACATAAACAACAAACAATATATTTGGCTATTATTAAAGTATAAAACTTGACATGTGTTTTTGAAACGTTTCTCACTGTACGAGTACGTTAAAATTATGAAAGCGAGGAGTTGTGTCAGCTGTCATAAACACATTTGAAGTTGATATATCTGTCAAAGTCCAAGACAAAGTCAAACAAACATTTATTCCGTAGGTAAATTTTTTACACTTGAAGACGACATTTTTCCCTGAGAAGAACGAGCAAGAAACTTTAGGGATTGCTCTTTTCTAATAAGCTTAAATGCTTTAAAATACATTTTGAATCGTTTTTGTGTGGAATCTAGACTAATTTTGTCTTTCCATAGATCTTTATTTAACGCATAGTCTAGAATTTTATAATGACTTTTCAATTAAAATACTTTTAATGTAAATTTTAAACTTAGGAAATGGTAATCTTAATATATGCTCCGGAATCTTATTGTAAAACCGTATACAGTTCAACATAAAAGAATCGTTTACCTTAGTTAAACGAAATCGTGGTCCCATGAGTTTGGACTTAGTTATAAATTTCTAAGGTTGTAAAAAAACTACCTGAAAAACTGAAACGTATTAAAAGACGAAATGTTTTATACCTTCCCGGTACCTATATGGGTAATACTTACGTATTGGGGGTTAATTCTACTATTCATGTAGAGGAACTTCTTTCGAAGACTTTTTTTTGTTTTTCTAAACAAAAGATAAAGATTTCTATCTTGAATGTCAACGACAAGTAATTAATAACCTTAATTCTTACCTAACCTTATTCCTTATGCAGGTTGTTTCTTTTTCTACATTGAAAAACATTGACTTTAATCAAGTTACCGTATATAATTAAAAAAACTAAAAAAAGTTAACTGCCTCCGTGGCCGAACAGTTACCATGCCGACTGCCACACAGAGGTTCGGTCCCAGTTTCGATTCCCGGGTCGGGAGAAATATTTGTATGGTCTACATTCATTTCTCTCGTGAGTTTGGGTGTAATTTGTGGTTGTCTATGTGTATGTCCATGGCACCCGCGACACAGCGTTTCCCTAGTGCGGGGCTACGTTGAGTGTGTGCGTTATTTATTTAATCATATTTAATTTAATCATACTTTATGGTAAGGTGTAATCACAAAATGATTAAATTCATTAATTAACATGGTTGCTGCAATCGTTACAATGCAAATGTTATAAGGAAACAATCAATATTTTTTTCATTTTAATCGCTGTTTTTCGGTGCAACATTGTAATAATTTATGATATGAACGTAGTGGTGATTATATTATTATTTTATTTAATTATTCTTTTATTTTTAATTACTTAACTTTAAGTGGCACCGGGCGGGCTGTATTGCTCGCAGAACAGATATTTTATTACATTTTAGAAGCAGCAGAGCTCCTTGTGAAAGAGTGCGTCCAGGGAAGTACTGCCTTCTTACCTATTTTTGCCGCCAAGGGGTAATGTGAGCATTACTGCTTTGAAGGGTAAGGGTGCTGGTGAAATTACAAGCACATGGGACTTGTTAACTTATGTGTGAGGGTGTCGGGTGTAGTGGCATGCCCTTCAGATATTTGCAATTTAAAGCTCTGAGTGGCACTGCAACTGTTATGGATAGGCGTGTCGCTTACCACCAGGCGCGCGACTTCTTCGTCCCGTCATTTGGTACCATAAAAAATATTTAGCTTTGAACCATTGTCTTCGAAGAGAGACTGCCTCCCTATGTCTGTTCTATTGCCTGTATTACAATGGCCAATGTTCTAAAGGACTGTTTGACATGATGTCAACAGTAACATTTTATCATTGCACCGCTCGCTGACGGTAGGGAGTCCAATCTCATACTCTGGAATCGCGTCGATCTCGTACACTAGGGTTTCAGAGCTTCCTCACACGTGCATTCCACACCCTGTCGAGGTTTTCCCGCAGAAATACAGCATGGAGTCCTTCAAAAGGTGTTTGAGACGGGTCCTAAAGCGTTGGCAACGCGTTCGTGACGCCCCTGATGTGTGTGTGTAGTAAAAGTAAATTTAGTTGTCGAATGGCGACCGCGCACCGGGAGAAGCAGCGTGGGTACTATACCCACAGGGTGATGACCTGACCAATGACCTGGTAAAGGTTGCAGGAATACGCTGGAAGCAAGACTTGTGTAGTGGCAATCTTTGGGTGAGACCTATGTCCAGCACTTGAAATGTTGATGTTAAATATAATGCTTTTGACTTTTTTACGTTTGATTCCGTAATATAGACGACTGAACTCTGAGAGTAGACTATTCTTTTGTCTTAATTACCGAGTAAACTAGACCTATGCCTTCATAAACCTATACAAAAGATTAAGAAGTAAAACCGCACTGCGACAGCTCTTTTTAAAATGGGTATTCGTACGTGACAAAGCCCTATTGCAAGAATGAAACCGTTTCCTACTAGAATATAAGTCGTAATGACATAGACATAAGTGTCATGATATTTGAATGGTGGTGCAAGTAGAGATAAATATTAATTGAAGAGGGTATGTACCGACTATGAATCATTTGAAATCTGTGCAGTGGACGGTGTGGTTGTCAATTAAAGTAAATATTAATTTGAAAGTCAACGAACATTACGTATAATATTTCGTTATCATTACAAATAGTGGATAACAACATGTGTCTGTGAAATATCGATAAAGCATTGAGTAAACATTGATACATCGATAAAAAAGCAGTGCGTTAATGTTCCTTGTGGCGAGTTACAGAGTCAAACTTATGTTTTGTTGACGGATTTCCTTTGGAAAATGCTTCCATTAAACTATGTAAAATAAATGACAATCGTGTGCCTATTTAGAAAGACTGTTTAACATTATAGTGAGATGATAAACAATAGTGTATAAAACGAGACTGTGTTCAGTGTTATTACCGCTTGACCATACTATTTGACCTTCAGGTTTTGAAATAAAGTTTATTTAAGACTGATACAAAAGGAGTAATTAAAATGAATACCGGAACCGCAAAAGCAATAGCTATGCTATCGCTAGGCCTCGGAAGTTTCATAATTGGAATGATCCCAACTTGTTTCTCGGAACGAACGAGGCAACGACATCCCTTAATTTTATCCTGTCTTCTGTGTTTTGGAGCAGGTGTGTTACTGTCTACTTCTTTAGTCCATATGTTGCCAGAAGCTAGAGAAAAGTTGCCAAGTTACACCGAACTTTTTCTTTGTGTCGGTTTCTTACTTGTTTATCTAGTTGACGAGGTTGTGCATTTCTTCTATGGCGGTGGTGAAGGACATCATCATGGACCTACAAGAAGTAGACGAGTGTCAGTAGCATATGGAAGTGTGGAAGAAACTAATTTAGTCCCGAGTCAGAGTGTTAGAGAAGGTGACAGATGTTGTGGAGATGCAGACAATCCAAGAATGTGCCATGTTAGTCATACGGAACCCTGCAATAAGAGTTCTTCCGGTATTGTTGGGTTGTTATGTGCATTGTTCGTTCATAGTTTTTTGGAAGGACTCGCTATTGGTTTGCAGGAGAGTGCAGCACAGGTATGTTAATTTTTCCACCGTACGAACAATGTCTTTATTTAAGTCAATTGCTATTTTTTTTAGCTAATAGATTCTTATGCATATTTTAATTTGCTTTAGGGTACTATGTATGTATGTACTATGATGTAGTCTAATAGTTTGACCAACCGCCTTTCAAGCAGAGAGCGTGGATTCAAGTCCGGGCTTCGGAATTTATATGTGAAATTTACCATAAATACATCTTTCATCGAAAACGGTGAAAGATTTCTTTATTTCCTTTTTATGATACCAAGTGACATGACACGCCTGTCCATAACAGTTGCAGTGCCACTCAGAGCTTTAAATCACAAAGATCTGAGGGGCACTTCCTTCCTACCTTCCGGACAAACACGTGTAAAGCAATTTAATGACTTTCGTGATTCTCAATCCGTATTTGGCTCGAATAGGAACTGCAGCCTCCCATTGTGACAGGAGGCCTGTGCTCACCAATGGGACTGTGTAAAGGTTAACTATTATTGTATACTATCAGTGATGTGTTTGATTACGAGTCATACGTTCAGTTAACTTCAATAGTCGGAATTGAGGCCAAGGAGTTATAATTTTAAATGTCGTGTTTGTGTTTTTGTTTGGAACTGAAGTAGTTACGTTTTACTAGGTTATTTTGTGTTAATTTATTAAGTCAATTCAAACAAAAGAAAGATAAGAATTCCAAAGATAATTGTAAGTATTTCTGTATAATGAGTAGGTAGGCTTTATTATCAGTAACGTGACCCAATAATATAGTTATAATGATAATTACGGAAAACCGTTAATGTTGAAAAATGAAAACTGCCGCTTTACGAGGAGGCTTGTTCTTCAAACAGGAACATGTTATGCAATCTACATTTACTGGTAGTGATGCAACGGAAGTGTCATAACGGAAACAGTTGTTAAAAGCAAATCTTAGCGGAAACGGAAACGGAAGCGAATTCGGTAGCAGAAGTACGGTAGATAAAATAGATTTCAAGGAAATAGTTCCAAACGGGATATGTTTTTCTTTCATAATTTCACCTTTAGTCCCACTGCCGAGTGATCCACATACGCGCTTTATCCGTCGCGAACGTTATAAACTTCCGATTAAAATTGCGGAAGCAGAAACGGAAACGATGTGAAAAGGCGTGCGGAAGCAGAGGTCTGTTGCATCACTAATTTACGTCTGTAAGCCGCGGGCATCACAAATAAAGTATGCGGGCATACAGTCAAGAGCACATCAAGCTTGACGTTTTGTACTTTGGACCGTTCTTATCGTAAGCGGCATAGAGTTGGATTTAAATCTTAAATGTGAAGCTTGACGTGCTCTTGACCCTGTACTAGAGATTGTTGATTTGTAATAGAAGGTCAAGCTACTACAACGTTTACAACACGAACCCCTATTGCTTTGTTTTTTTAGAATTAGAAAAACTTTGAATAAAGAAGCAGTGATTGCAAATATTTTCTTCAGATAAAAGATATACTAACCACTAACCAATGATATTTACAAATAACGCGATAGATAATATGTTATTATTTTGGAATCTCTGTTTCTTTAAGTTTTTTATGGTGTTCAAAGATTTGATTTGAAATAGATTAAATATAAGAGAATAAAAAGAAATCATTTAATCATTAGTAAACGCTACAAGTTTAAACAAACTAATAATTACATCAACTTATAAAAATGTTTGCGAATTTTGCTTTATGGTTTATAGTAAATTGTTTTTCCGTTAAAATGACTGAATAAAATGGCACCTGATAAAAGATCCAAAATTTCATTCTGTCATAACATTGAAAAAATTTTTTTAGTTTTGTAAATAAAGTTAACTAGGTATATTTTTCAACGCCGACTGCAAAATTTAAAAAAACGAAAAAAATGCTAAAAAAACTAAGTATAGGTTGCAAAAAGAATCCTTCTTTTAAAACATTTTAATTTAGAACGTATTAAAAACTTTGGTTAGAAAAGAATTTTTGTAAAAAATTTTTGAATATTAAGTTTATTGAATGTCAGGAGTCAGGATGTTTCACTACCATGATATTCAATTATTTTTTGTGAAATTACTCTACTAGTTTTGTTATAATTATTAATAGTGATCTTTACTTAGAAAAAATTCCTTCGATCCGGTTGGATTCGAACCGACGTCTTCTAACAAACCGTGCCAAACGATAAGGCAACTCAGCCACGGAACGAACCAGCGGACCTTATGTATTTTTTTATGCATTTGTAGCAGCATTTTGTTTTGGTTTTTTAACGACTTTTTTTGTCATAGCGCCATCTGTTCGGTCTTTGCATTCATAATTATAACACATTTTTCTAAGAAGAAGTTTCTAAGTGTAATCTTAATTATAACAAACTAGTGGACAAATTTCACAAAAAATAATTGAATATCAATTCAATACAAATTTGATATTTTTGAATATGTTCTACTTTTTAATTTCAGGTCCTCCTCCTGCTCGGCGCGGTGGCATCGCACAAATTCGTGGTCGCTTTTTGCCTAGGCGCAGAATTGTGTGCAAGCACAGGCACTTTATGCGCGAATCTGGTCAGTGTGGTGCTATTCGCCGGCGGGTCTGTCGCTGGCATCGGCACAGGTGCAGGTCTGGAGAGCGTCAGTGCCATACAGGATTCGCCTGCTGTGTGCATTATGCAGGTACGTGGTTCATTTTTGACCAAGGTAAAAGCTCTTGGCGCTACCAAAAGATCACGACAGGAATCATATATCTATTGCTCTCCTTTACGTAACTAACGCATTTGTATTTCGGTAACTTTCTAGATTGGCACGCTGATTTTGCTTAAAAGTTTCGTGGTCGAGTGGTTTGCACATCGGTTTTGATGAGGTTCGGTCCCCGGCCGGGTCAATGTAGAAAAACATTGTTACATTATCTCGGGTCTAGGTGTTTGTGGTACCGTAGTTGTTTCCGATTTCCATAACACAATGCAATGTATTTGATGATATTGTCTAGCAGCAGCAAGTCAGCACTCGGAACTAGTAGAGGCGAAGCTGCAGAGCCTGGAACACCGCCGTAGAGTTGCCAGCTTGTCGGTATTCTACAGGATATATCACTTATTTTTTAAAAATTCTTTCTGATATGGTTGGGAAAGTATATGCTGTTGCTGGTAAGTAATTAAAGCATTTGTGTTATGGAAACGGCAAACAACTACGGTATCACAAACACCCAGACCCGAGACAATGTCAAAATGTTTTTCTACTAAGACCCGGCCGGGGATCTTCTTTCTTCTTTAAAAAAAAAACTACGATAAAATTCCTACGATCCTAAAGAATTCTTAATTGCATTCCCTTTTTTCTTCTCTTTAAACACTCTAGGCAAAACTCTCTCTAACTCTTTATTGTTATGTTTTATTAATGCATCATAATTATATAATAATATAAAAAAGAAAATTAATATTTATTTACAAATTAAGGCCCTCGCCGCGGGAACTCTTCTCTACGTGACTGTAAGTGAGGTATTGCCCCGGGAGCGCGCGCGCTGGCACGAACGCAAGCGTAGTGCGGGTATCTCTCAGTTCCTGTCGGTGTGCATTGGATTCGCTATAATGTACTTGAGTACAAAGTTTCTTGGTAAGTATCACTTAGTATTTCCCGATATAATAATAGATTAATGATGAATAAGGTACACGAAAGGAACCTCTCCGACGCACCTTTCATTTACGTCTGTCGCTCTCTGGACAATAATCAGCGAGTACCTAACGTCGATTAGCAAATCCTTTCACCACTATAGCAAGCATTATAGTGTAATCCATCAATACCATAAGAAGAAGATTATGATTATTTTTTCCTATAAATAATATGTTTTTGATCGCCTACTGTGACATCCACCTAAGGTGGGTGATAAATAACGTCAAATGATATCGTCAATGGTATCTGCGCTATTCATTGTAGTTAGCTTTTATTTTTAAATTCTAATTATGAACCAATAAATAAATACCGTGTAAATATTGTAAACACGAATAAGATAATTATACTAAACTAATCCAAAATAATAAAAACGCCGCATGGTATTTATTAACGAATAATTTGACTGTACTAAGCCTGTAAAACTGTGAAGGTTAATGCAGATCAACTTTTCAAATGGAATTAAACGTTACGTCAAAGTGAGTAACAATAGCGAATATTATAGACGCCAAAACCATATATCATGACGTAAGTGATAGGCGTGACAAGATTACGGTGATTTGTCACTGGGATTTTTTGTAACGGGAACGATAGTCACGGTGACAAAATTGTAACGCTTTTCCCCATCTCTACAGTCCACCGGATCGTATTTTATATTGTATACTAGAACCGTATTAATACCTAGCGACATCTATTGTTAGTTCGTAATACTGCCACTCAACGGTAGATGGCGTCTTGATTAAAAAACCTTTTTAATATTCTTTTCAGATCATGACGCCAACTAGTTCACTGGACAAACACAAATTATATTTTAAATCAAAGCACATGAGAAATGAATAGACCTGTACAGGCCATAATAAACAAAATATTACCGTATTCCAGCTGGTAATCAAACCATCACAAACAAATCTAACAACGTGACAATGAATGTTTTCATAAGTTTAATTTGTTTTACCATCGATGTTTGTTACATAACAGTTTGTGTATGGCAATGTTTATTTAGTTGAATGAAGTACATTTCTATATTTTAAGTACATAATGTTAATTAGGAAAGTCCACACGTGACACACTGAATATTGTCGATCGACAGATATTAAGTGTAAAAAAAATGACATTTAATTTACAATTGTTAATTGTACCAGTATTCTATGACGAATTGAACATTAAGTATTGCTTACTATTCAAATTTAGTACATATTGGTGTGAATGTGAAATTTTGAACATGTGAAATTTTGAACAATAAAACAATTTTTCTGTTTAAGTTTTTATTTTATTTAATATTGTGATTTGATGTCAACAATAAAATTGTGCGGATGCTAAGTCACAGTAACGTAAATAACTAGTTTTTACATTGCATGAGTTATAAATAAATTGTAATTGTTACATTATTGTCACAATTTACACTGCATTACAAATAAAATATAAAATAGTACGTATTGTTTAATTCTCCTTTAATTTTTATTCTAGTCAGTTTAGAAATATTTAATTTTTACGTTTATTATGTTTAGCTGTCGAAATTAATTCTGCTTTTGCGAAATAGGTACTTTGGTTGTAAGTTTCTAATGCAATATAAATGTTATAAAAAAATGTTATATATGAAAGATTTTTATGCGTAACAATCAGTCATTTATAAAATGAGTCTAAATTCAACTGAACTACTAAAGTCATATGCTAAGGTGATAAAATCATATTTTTTAAGTAATTATTAATGAAACATGGCACTTGATGTTGACTTTTGATAAAATGAATCTGTTTTATTTTGAAACTTGCACCATCTGCTTGTTAGAAAGATATAATATAACCCAAATAAGGTTATATATAATTGTATACGTTCAACAAGTTCGTACAATCAGCTATTCAACACTAGATGACGTTGTAGAAGAGTAGTGCATTAGTTTTGAAAGACAAAAACAGATGGCGCTTGATATAAAGTAATAAAATAGATTTGTCTCTGTTTGTTTCACAAGTCGATTAAAATTACACATTTAAACGCATAATGTAATCTGTCCTCAAATAGGTATTATTGCGTTATTTACATCAATATTAATTTTAATGGAAGCGATTTCTACATAAAAACTAATACTCATACTGAACGGAATACCTCGTATTATACAGTATAAATAAAACGACAAATTAATCCTTAAAAGTAACTAGTATTTAAATACAATAAAAGTATTACAAAATAGAAAATAATACAGATCTTTGACTTGACGCGCTTAAACCTAGCAAGTAATTACTGTTACATTAATAACAAAAATTAAAAAAAAATGTTAACTTTGAATAAATATCCTTAAATTTAAGGGGAAGAGAGCATTATCATCAGTGTATTTAGTTATTCGTCCAAAAAGATATACTAGAAAATGAAAAGAATGTCGGTAAAGAATTGTTCTTTGCATCAAGCATTTTCAAAACAGCGCCTAACAACGTCACAAATTTGTAAGTGTTTAGACATCGCTTTTGAGTCGGAAAATATTAGTAAAATCACATTTTGTAGTTATTCCTTAATATGTTTCAAGCGTTTCATAAAAATGAACGATTCCGACTCTTTATAAAATATAATAAAGGCTTACAGGAGTGAAGTGTGCACAAACGGTAACTATTATTGAATACCTGTTAAGCAGAACATAATATCTATTAGATAGATGTAGCAATTATTTTACTTCAAATTATTGCAGGCTATCTGAACAGACTGTACATTATGAACTAGTTCTACATATGTTTTAAATAGGGTCGGTGTTTTGTAGAAGCGTAAGTGATATTTGGAAAAAAAAATTCAGGGCATATTTTAGGTTTTTTACGACCGTTTTCAAATATTAACTCAACACCCTGTTCTAAATTCAATATTGAAATTTAAACTTAATTAAAACCAAATTTTAAAACAGGACGTACATAATTCAAAATAGACGTTAAGTTAAAACCTTAGAGTATGTTTTATGTTTCCCGGAAAAATTTTTCGAAATATCGCTTACGCCCTTTCCAGAAAACATCCTACAATATGGGCTAATCCCGCTCCTCTCCTAACTACAACCATATCTTACATTGTCGTAATTGAGTAAAACGTACGACCCTTTGCTTATAAAAGAAAACACTTCCGACTTATCCTCTACCTTTTTATATACAACGTTATTTATAAAATACTACCAACCTCACAGGACTACATCACTCACATCATAAACAACAACTTTTGTTCCATAACTTTCAATAATTCGTGAGTTTTACTTTCGTACATAAAAATAACAACGTTTTTATAAAAAAAACTGACCTGAAAAGTTTGTGGAATTACATCTATTTGCCAAGATTTGTTGAAATCGGTTACCGGAAAGTGCGCGAAACCGATTTCCTTCCGTAGTTTGACATCCTTACAGGCGGAATATTTTCTTTAAATTTAAATAGGATCAATACTGGGGTACTCTCTTTCCAACAGAAAAAAAGAATCATCAAAATCGGCTCACAAGTGCCGGTGTAATCCCAATAGCATACATACAAAAAAATACAGTCCAAAATAAAAATATTTAAATAGATCGCTTTAAACGGTGATAACTCTGTGCAGTAGCAAAAGAAAGCGCCTGGGTAAATACCAGTCCGAAGCAAAACACAAGAGCGGGGGTGAGGGGTCATCAAGGAGGACTCTTGCTCGTTTTAACTTACTACTTTACTACCAAGCACAGATGTAAAAGTTTATTTTTGGTAAATTCATTGTGTTTTCTAAAAAATCCTGGAACAAAACTTGTTCTCCATGATGCCGTGCTTACAATATTAACAGTAAGTATGTTTGAGTTACTTATTGTTCTTATCATAAGCATGGCAGCATGCTGTTAGTAACATAGGTAAGTAAGGCGATTAATATTTTGCAAATAACGTCCTGATAATAAAGCTCGTGATGTTAACCGAATTACGACAATTAATCGGGAAAGCGCCAATTAGTCAGGAGAGCGAAGAAGTGGTAAAGAATGACAACAATTAATTGTAAAGGCACTGATTCATAAGATCGATCAAAACTATTTACACAACACTACAATACGAGAAGCGTAATTAAAGATATTCCCAAAAATAAATACATTGAATTAATACCGATACTTGCTATGACCAAGTTATTGGCTTGGCATCGGTAACGTTATGTTAACACGACTTTCTTGACTTTGCAACTCACAAAAATAATAATAAAGTAGTTTAATTCGTAATATCTTTTTATTTAGAATCATGATATTTTTACTGCAATGAATTCATCTATCTTTTGTATTATTGATTTATACATCGAACAAACACGAAAGAAAAATTCCATCGATCCGATTGGAGTCTTTGTATGTTGCCTCAACGTGTCTGGACTCGGATATAAAGAAATTTTTGTTTGTGTTCTTACGTTAATTTTGTTTTAAGTATAGACTTCTGAACAGGAGTTTAGGAATATTTTCCTAAAAACTGTTGTCATATGAAATAATTTCTTGTAATTTTTTATAGGTATGTTACTAGGCATATGGCCCAGGGTCAAATTTGCAAAGTTGCAAAACCACGATGTTCTACTAATACTAAATCGGGAAGATTCCACGTTAAATTTGTTCAAAGTCCCACTGGATTACTAGCACTACACCCACAATCAAGTGTCATCATCTTCTTCGAACTTTTTGTTTTTCCTCTTATGCCGTTGTCTCTCCGGCCGTCTTCTGTGTGCATTTTTCCGCTTCGGCGGCGTAATTTGACACTCACAGCCCGCACGCACTTTTATATGGTCCATGGACCAGCCACCGGTGCCCGTCACGTTAAAGTACTTTTCAGTTCGATTCCTATATTGGGGCATCTCCGTATCTGCTGAGTCCCGCACTAACGCATACGTGTACGAGTATTGTTGGACGCAAACCGATTGGTTGTAGAGTCTGGCGTCGACGAACCGACAGGGTTTGTCAACAACGCCTGGAGCACACGATAGCTCGTAGAGTAGTTGCTTATTTTCCCCGTCTCTATAGAGATGGACGTAACGACCTCTTAAGTTCTTGCCGCCTTTTTTTTCCACCATCTCTAGTACTGAGGGGCAGCACTCTACCTTTTCTACATTGGCACCCTCGTGCTGGAGTATGGACTTCATCTCGCGCCAATGTGAGCGCTTCCACGCCGCAGTTGCTTCCTCTTCGTCGGTCCTGTAATGTTCACACATTTTGCAAATGATAAATATTGTGTTAATGTGGTATTCTATTGATAACTAATCATTCACAATTTAGTTAATCGCAGATAGCTTGGTTTTATCATCCCGGAAACTAAAGTAAGGTTAGGATAAACTCATATCTTACATAATTTCATCAGATTGGAAAGTAAAAGCGCAATTCAATGACAATGCTGATAATGATGAAGGTTAGATAAAAATATTTTTTGGTTTTCTATTACAATTACGCCCTCTTGGTAAATTTATATCACAGCGCAATGACCGAGAGCACCGGCGTTTCCACCTTCTTACTTTTTGGAGAGGCTTAGAGACTGTTTTATATGGAGACGGTAGCAGGGTGTGATGGACAAATAAATGTACAAAGAGTACACACCTGTCTACATACAGCACGCGGTGCGGATGGTGCGGCGGCGCGGCGCGGTGTACGCGGCTCACGTTCGCCATCACGTCGCCTGCGCCCGCCACTGCCCCACACAGCACCTGACAACAACAAACAACACATTACATATAGAATTCCATACAAAAAACCCTTAATTCATCCCTTACTTATGTAAACGACGCAATTTACAATTGTGACGAAAGCTAATTAAGTCAGTACTATTTATTTATTAACAACACTAATATTATGTTCACAACACATTTTTATTTTATTTGACTTGGGTGTTCTACACTGTAAACACAACAATTATAAGTGTTGATGGCAATTTCAAAACAACAATCAAGCTAAATTAAAATTTTTGACGCATTAACATACTTGAATAACTTAACCTAGATAGCAATAGGATACACTGATAAATACTGTAGTAACTTAATTAATTAGGTATTTTTAATAATTTTAGTTAGTATTCTTTTGAAAGAATCGATATTATCACTAAATATATCTAAATCACGACTGCTAACATTTCTTTCATTGTCTGTTTTACACATTCATAAAATAGGCGAGTGACGTTACTCATCACCGCTGACTTTTTTAAATTTAAAACAAGTCTGATGGTGTAGGGTGAGGGTTGGTGAGCTGTAAATACAGGCCTAGTCTCTCACAAGAGTTACGACAAATATTATTATTATTAGTTCCTATTTAATGTAATCTCTGCTCCTTTGTGTTGGGATAATAAA
>NW_020654289.1:6300750-6318569 GCF_003589595.1 Hyposmocoma kahamanoa
GTGAAATCCAATAAATCGGATTTATCTCCTAATTTGCCACCCTTCTATGATAAAAAGCTGATCTCAAAAGTTTGTGGTATTACATCTATTTGCCAAGTTTTATTGAAAGAGAAAGTAGGTGAAATCCAATAAATCGGATTTATCTCCTAATTTGCCACCCTTAGAAATGGAATATTAGTAATCGGACTAAAGTAGTGGAGGATTAAACGCCCCAAATTTACCACCGTTAAGGCTTACAGTTATGCGTAATCCTAGCTGGATTATTTTTTGGACGAAGTGTTTTGTAGAATTTATTTTTTATGTTCCATCAAACCATCGCTGTATCAACGCTATGCTAATATTATGGGTATATTTTTACTGCCCAACATATTTTGTTATTAAAACAATAATCTTTTTACATCGCTTTTACGATTCGATCTAGACGCAGAAATAACATTTGTATGCAGTTGAACTAACATGTTTTATGATCAGCCTGAGTTGGTCTTCCACATTTCTTTCTTCGTTTTTTTAAATGGATTTGTAGTTACAGGAGTCGGGGATCTTCATAAAATTGTTGAGCTTATGGGATTAGCCGAGATACCCAGTTGAAAAGTCGTAAATTAGAAATAATGTTTCTTAGAGACTAGTTATCGACGATTTAACCAAGTTTTGATGGAAAATTCCAACGTACTAGATATAAAACATCTTAGGCTAAAAAAAACTGTATGTATTGTTTTCACATGTTCAGTTACTATAGTATCGTGAAACGTATTCCAATTGAAACAACAGAATTAGTAGCAAAGGGTAGCTTCTCTTGAAATGAATTCTCATATTCACGACATATTTTTTATTTACCAAGCCAGTTTATAAATTTCCAAAACGTCGTACCATTGCAGACGCATTTGAATGTTGGATTATGATGCATAAATTCTGAAGCGGTTTGTCTGAGAACACGAATGAGGTTCAATTAATCCAAAGTGATACGATTTAGAAAATGGTGATTACTAACAGTGTTGAAAAGGAAGTTGGACGTTTTGATACAGTCGGCTTACAAAAAAATCTCTTTGTAAATATGCGATCCCTTATTTATCCAGTTATATTACTTACTTCTCTAAGTTTATTGAATATAATTCAAAACTAGAATTCTGAATGATCTCAGTACAGAGTACTAAAAAAACCGACCTCAAAAGTACGTGGAATTACATATAATTACCAAGTTTTATTGAAATCGGTTACCGGAAAGTGCGCAAACCCGGCTTCATCCCCTAGTTCGCCACTATACGGGACTTGACACAGGCGATAATAAAAATCGGTTCTTACTACTCAAGGTGTATTGAGAGAGAAAAACGCCTTGAATTGGAGAATAACAAAATCAACCATTAAAATAATTGCTCCTTATAATCAAATTTAGGCGCTTTTTATAAAAATGAATCTTCATGCGTGAACAGCCACCCTTATGATTTTCTTCAAATTTAAACGGAACCACTATGGAGGTACCCTCTTTCCAACAAAAAAAGAATCATGAGAATCAAATCGAATTGGAACCTCCTCCTTTTTTTGAAGTCGGTTAAATTTCTAAACATAGAACTATAATATATGATCCTTCCAAACTGTATTTTTCAAATTTTTTTCGGAAAATCACTTAACAATAGTCTTGTGTTGGATAGATCCAACGCTGAAAGCACTACACCGTTGCGAATTTGTGGCCTAAGGGCGTCTTTAAATTAAACGCTCACACAAGCGCTACTTACAATCTCATGTAGCTTTCTTATACTAAGGGTACGAAGTATGTTTAAAAAAAAAAGAAAAAAAAAATCACTAACTCATCTTGTTAAACGAAGACAAATCGAGGTTCAGTGAACTAATCAAAAGTGTTTAATCTTTCCGTGTGTCTATCTTAAAACTTAAATAGTACCAAGATGTTAGGGCGTCGCAATTAAAAGTGCAATAAATTAAAATTAAGAAATGTTTGTTAAAAAGAACATTATTTTTAAAAGAAAGCCTAATATAATTTAAAAATGAATAATAAAAATAAAAATTTCAAGACGTTAAAAACTAAAAACAAACATCTGCAACAAGCACAGAAACATTCGTAAGGTCCACTAGTTAGTTCCGTGACTTAGTTGGTATAGCGTCTGGCACGGTTTGCAGGAAGACGTTGGTTCGAATCCAGCCGGATTGAAGGAATTGTTTCTTAGTGTTCGATCTTTGTATTAATAATTTTAAAAATCTATTTATATTCTAGATACCAGTCATAAAAACCACCGGACTGGTAGGTAGTTCAGATAGCTGAATGGCGCGACAAAAATTAAGTTACTTTATTCTTACCATAAATCAGTATTGTAGCTCTTTCACCAAGCAACTATTAAGTAATCTGTGCTTTCAGTGGGAAGACAACAAGCTGAGTTGACGTCGGATGCCATAATAGCAAATAACGCACACTGTTATTTTCATTATTTATTTGTTACAAATATTTATTTCAATTACTTATTTGGTCGTACTATTTGTAAAATTAGATATGAAAGTGCTTTCCAATTTATTTTATGTTTTAGATAAACTGTGTTCACTAGTATGACACAAATACAGATTGAATACAACAGGAATTTCATTTATAATTAAAGATCTAATAAACGACTAGGAGGGAAATTGTTCATTTAAATTATTAATGTTATAAAATGTGAATAGTGCATCTAAAGTAACCTATTCAAACGTAGTGTGAAGAAGCATTTGGCCAGACCGGCAAAATGATAGTGACGGAGTGAAGATATTTGTGTTTTCCATCCGTTACTCTCATCTCTGGACTGTATTCGCACTTTCCATCAGGCGCGGTGCAGTCATTTTGCCGAGTCACAATAAAAAAAAAAAAAAAAAAATTCAATATGTAAGTGCATGTGCGGATTTGAATATATAAGTGTAACTGTAAGTGGAAATATGTTTTGGTGTAATAAATCAAAGTATATTTAGAAAGGCTACGAAGAAGAGTATATGGGGTATATGAAAACTAATATTAATAGTAAATTTCAACAAATTAGATAGATTTTTGTAACGAGGTATGTGCTGCATGTAAATTGCTTTGAATTTGTGTTTGAATGGTTTTAATCGTAATGTATTTATAAAAATGTCTACGTGCTTTTTACTGCATATTTAAACGCTTTTGTATTATATTGTAACACATTAATATCATAATGATTACGTCTGAGTGTAGAATTACGTTTTTAAATAGCTTAACTGTAAGAGGCAACCAAGAAAAAAGACATTCAATTTCTATTAACAAATGTCAAAAAGAGTGAAAAATCACACGTAAGCCTCCTAAAATTATGCAAACGTTACTTCTAACAACGTTCACACGAGTCTCCGAAAAACGATAACAGAAACTATCAAAATGAACTGCACACAGGTTCGGGTTAATAGACTCTAAACACGCTATTAAAATCCCATCTTTTATAAAAACGCCACTAAATACAACCGTAGACACATGGTCTTGCTTAGATGTTAGGGTTCAAAATTGAAAATAGACTGCTTTTATAATAGCAGATAATACACCAAACCACACTCGTAACCCCAGTGACACGTAGAAGATAAATCAAGCAGCATTAACTACCGACATAATTCAGCTTATCTATCACATAACTAGGAAATAAAATTATAATACGAATGTCAGGGTGGTAATTGCTGAATATTTTATGGGTACTAAAGTTTTATTTGTTTTCGTTAAGTAATTTGTTAATTTTTTACACTATCATCATTATCTATAAATTGTGTTCACTTTATATGTATGTGTAAGTTATTTTTTTGTGGATAGGTGTATACTCCAAGCATTCGTATGAAGCGTTCCGCTTCCACTTTAAGGCTGCCTTCCACCAGATATGTGCGGTGCGAAAATGTGTAGCGGCGCTGTGAAACGGTGTAATGTTTTCCACCAAACGAACTCGCGACGTTGCGAACTCTTTTTAGCTATGCGCGGGCGGGGTACGGTGTGGTGGGATCAGCGGTGGCAATATCTCAGTGTCAGTCAGTATCATACTTTCAGTAGCTCTAGTTTCCTACACCGTTTTGCACACATCTCTCGCACACATTTCTCGCTATTTTGTATGTACAAATACTTAGCTCCGCTAACCCTTTTCGACCGGAGCTGCGCTAAGCGAGGCTAGGAAGATGTAGTAATTCTATTGGTGGATTCTTTCCTCGCACACTGCTTCGGTACGTCGCACATCTCTGGTGGAAAAGCAGCCTAGTATGGCGAACGGCTATGGACTGAAATTCCCTGCTTGCAAACTTATTCCCTGAACGGTATAACATGGGCCTTTTCAAGGTGAGAGTGAATGGGTATTGTTTAGGTGTGCATGCTCCATCGTCGACCTCATCGTCACTTTCTATCAGGTGCGATGGAGGTCAAATGCGCATTAATTTTTTAATAATAATAAATAAAATTGCGACTTGTTCTATTTTACCATCAACATCGTAATCAAAGTATTATATGCGTCCTGCTACTAAAAAGGAAGGAGATGGTTTAGGCGATAGTCCGCCATGCTTCATACATTTTGCAGGGGTTGTCAACCTTTTTCAACAAGCAGGTTTCATCACGATGTTTTCCTCTACCGCTTTCGAGACGTTTTTTTATTAAATCAAGTGACGAGAGGAAAAAGTCGTGCACCTGATGGCAAGCTACACTGTCTATAACAGTTGCAGTGGCCACATAGGGCTTTAAATAGCAAACATCTGAGGGGCACTGCGACAGCGCCCGTCACCCTGAGACATAAGTTGACAAGTCCCCTATGCCTGTAATTTCACCAGTACCCTTACCCTTCAAAACCGGAATACAGTAGTGCTGATATTACTGCTTGGCGGCGGAAATAGATAAGGTGGCAGTACTTCCCTGGACGAACTCTTTCACATGTACCTCTACCGTTACTCAACACTTAGAATGTAGCAATGGAAACTTAATGACACTTATATTGTACTATCGCGCTATTTTCGTATATTAGGGTCTCCTAGGTAAAATTTATCAACAGCCGTCCTTATCCTGATTAAACAGTCTCATTGCAACTAACTAAAAAATACGAAAGGTAATGGGAATGGATTTCAGATCAGAAAAACACGCATAACTCATAGAGCATCTTAGTATAGTACTTCCCTGGACGAACTCTTTCACAAGGAGCTCTACTGCTACCATAAATATAAAGCTACTAAAGACTCACAAACGTACGCAACTTAAAAATTAAAGTAATAGTAATATATGCTATCATAGGGACACAATTACAACTTATTTTAGTTATGAGAGTAAAAAGAGGTAATAGAGTTGGTCCAGGGCAGTATTGCCACCTTACCTATTTCTGCCGCCAAGCAGTAATAATAATTATTTATTTGTTTGTAAAAATACAGGTTATATAGAAGCTGATATGTACAAAAAAGTATAAGGTTCACTGTGGCCAATATCGAAGGTATATTATGCAATTACTCACCTTAGGTTAGTTAGGACCTGACACCTGACTTATTCGGGCATGCTCCTATGGGATAGAGTGCCCTTCCCGTATAACCAAGAGGTTGATAGGGATGGTCACTATAAACAAAACTTATGTAGAAAGATATGGGACTGATGTATCAGGGTGACGGGCGCAGTGACAGTACCAGTGACAGTGACAGTGCCAATCAGATCAAAGCGATTTACCGGTTTACCGATGACCCTGAGTGGCACTGCAACTGTTATGGACAGGAGTGTCGCTTACCACCAGACATCCCATCTGCCGTCTACTAACGAAAACGCGGCTAAGTGACAAATGGTCAAATAACCATTTTAAATGACAAAAAATAGAGCATAAATTTCTCTTTTAAAAACAGTTAAAATTAGTTAACGTGTTCGACTTATTGGAACTTACCTTAACGATGCATAGCTGAAATAACATCAAACAATTTCAATATTCTAAAACTGGGTTATGGTTTTTTATGATATCTCAAAGAAATATTTTGTCGTTTAGCCGCGTTTTGGTTAGCGGACGGCAGTCATCGTATGGTATCATAAAAAAGACACGACATAAAGAAGACACGACATAAAAAAGACACAACATAGGTAACAAGTTGTTTTCTTATCCGGGAGTCAAATTGCTTGTGTGTATAGGTGGGTGATAAATAACGTCACGATGAAAAAATCACGATGATCCGCCGTCAAACAGTATCACCGTGACTCGTTCTGAAGGAACGACGTTCCAAAGTCACATAGGTGTTCCTCCGTTCCAATAGCTATCCCCGTCGCTCACATCACGACATACGTATTTGATATAATGCGCGATCTCCGTTCCGTGGTGACTGAGCGCGCCACTCGTTGTAGTTCTTTTCAAATCGGGCCGTTTCGGCGATGGGAGTGAATGAAATAGGATGACTTTCTTTGCTCACTTACAAGGGCGCACCTACGGGTGCTTATTACTACTAGAAAAGGCGGATGAAAAAAATCTGCAGCAGTTATTATAAACCTATTTATCAACAAAGTAAAATATTTTTGTATACTTGTTTTATTATAGGAAGAATTGGTATTTTATATTTATGTATAATCTACTTTGTGCATTCTACTAGAAATATAATTACATTACACTTTATTGCTATTTTTAACAATGCAAAGATTCGCATTAAATAACTAACAAACAAAATTACATTAAATAGAAAATCAACTTTTTGAATGGAATTGAAACTTATTACAAAGGGAGTAAAAACTTAAATCATTCTATAAAAAACGGCTATAAGTATTAGAAAGAAGCCGCTGGCTAAAACCGTATATCGTGATGTAAGTTATAGGCGTGACAAGGTCACGGACCTAACAGTCGTGACAAAATCACGATGATTTATCACTGTGATTTTTTTGGAACCGGAACGACAGTCACGGCGATAGAAATGTAACGCTATTCCCCATGTCTACTTGTGTGTTAAAGAATGTATGCCCTTGTATAATGTAGGTAGTGCTTGATTATTTGTTTTGAACGCGTAAGATCATAATTTTACACTTGTGATGAAATTTTTTAACTTGCGTAGCATTTGGCAAACGTATGATGTCATTGATAGCTCTGATTCATTTTTTGTTTAATGGTGTTTAACAGGGACATTTTATGAGATAAGGTATTTTGTGTTGGTATGATGTCAGTAAGGTATTGAAAAACCTTGAGAATTAGGTATATTGTAAGCTTATCGTAAAACACTCGATGGAAGCATTGTGTTTTAAAATTATGTTTTCGGAATCGTAGGTATATTAAACAATTGCTTGACGCATTCATGTAGTAGAGTTCTTTCGAGGTTTTCGCGATTATTACACTTTGGAAGTTAAAGTAATATTTCCGATCTAAATTGCGTATATTTGTTTTTTCAAAGAAACCAATGTTTCGGGTCTTTTACGAGCCCCATGGTTAAATAAGTTCGTTTCTAGCATTTTAATGTAATCCACGCTTCTAATTTTTTTTATGACGTCAAGTGATGAGATGAACAAGTCGTGTTGCAGAGCTTTAAATCGCAAAGACCTGAGACATAAGTTATGTTGACAAGTCCCACGTGCCTATAATTTTACCAGCTCTTTACCATTTAAAACCAGAAAGCAATAAATAATACTCACATTACTTAGCGACAGAAATAGGTAAGGCAGTACTTCCCTGGACGAACTCATTCACAAGCAGTTCTACTGCTACTGAATCTATTAGGATGATGGTAATGATCGACATTTTAAGGGTAGTGTTTTTTTAAATTTAAAATAATTTTTAAACATGTATAAGGGAAGTGTGTTTTTAAATTTAAAATAATTTTTAAACATGTATTAATAGTGATTAGTTTACTTGACAGATATAATGCTCAAAAATCATTGTGTTGTAGTAAGTTTATTATAAAAGCTATTATGATTGTTACAAAAATAACTTAAACTAAAATTTCTTTAAATCTCCAGTAACGAACACCAAAAAACCATGTCATCGACACACACTAATGATGAACACCCAGTAATTGACACTTACCAATAAGAAACATGTTACTACGATAGAAAATTTTGTCCTAAATCTTATTAGAAATTAATTTTAAAAAAGATGTGGGACACTTGTGCTTGTTGGTCACTGGCGGCATCACATTAATAAGTTAATAAAATCTTATACGAAATAGGTGTTGAATTTGGTACTATACAATACTAATTTTTATGGTAATAATAGCTATTTGTATAATTAAAGAAAATTATATCTTTCATAAATTATTTCTCTCTTGTTATACAACTGAATAGTTATTCGTTATGCAAGACTCCAAAGTTGTTGACGCGAGATCTTGTATTATAGAAGAGGTTCAAAAATAGAATCCTGACCGCACCGAAGGTTTCAGGGCACGAGACGCTGACAAACGACAAAACAATTTTGCTGCCGAGCGAAACACTCAACTTTTCACCTCACTATACCGAGGAAAATGGTAGACGAAAGAAAAACAGTTGAACTATAACAAATAAGTTTTAATAAACAAAATTAGTTATCGTTGTCAATTTAATGTCAACAATAATAAGAATAAAATACACCAAGGGTTTTTGCATTACATAAATAAGTAATTTACAACAAATCGCGTAGTTGAACGTGGCATTATATTTTTTTCATCGAAAGAAAAAGTTAGGTGCAACACAGTCCACCGTCAAGTTTTAATTTCAAAAACGCTTTTGCGCGCAGATTTTCAACGAGAAACAAAACCTTTCCGAGCGAGTGAGGAGAAAAATACCTTAAATCGCACATTTTAAAGATTTTAAACGACGTAGGGTTTAAAATAAAACTGTAAGAATTTCAGTAACCGAATAAAAGGTTGTTGAAAGTGTACATATAAAATAAAAGTAAATCTGGGCTTAAACTGTAATTTGTCTCCAGCCAGCAAAATCGATTGTCTGACTAATCGATATGGTAATCGATTCGTGACGATAGATTACATTGATCGATGAATTGTATTGTTTAAGGGTTAAGTGGTAATTGAACGGTGTTAATACATTCAAATTGATTTAGATAATGTTTGTAAATGTTACTGAATGTTATTGTTTTCTGTAAGTCATTGATTACTCAGACAGTTGGTGATAATCGATTTACAAAGTAAGCACAAGCAGGTACATATTTTTCACGTGGTTTAATGGGATTTTTTTTAAAGATATTCGAAAAAATATTCTAAAAAAGAGGAGACTTCCAATTATGTCATATTGTAGCCGTGGTAGCCTAATAGGTAGCAGGTTAAACCTACTGCCTCTCGAGCAGAGTGTCGTAGATTCTAATTTAGGCTTGCACCTCTGTGGTTTTCGGGATTTATTTGCGATATTTAATTTGTTTACTATGAGCTTTTTGGTGACGTAAAACTTTCTAACCAACTATGCCAAAGAATTGTAAAACCTCATTATCTCAGAGTATAATTCGCAATGGCACCAAAGATCTATAATAAATTGCCATTAAAATTAAGGCAGAGTGACAATTTCGCAGAATTTAAAGGCAGATTATTTTATTGAAAAACCATTCTATGCAGTGAAGGAATTTTATTTATTAGTTTATAACACATGAACATAAACGTGACTGTGTGTTATTAATATTTACATCGATTATTTTAATTACTTAAATGACTTTTGTTTTGGTGTCCTGACAATTATACATTTTAGGTCTTGCGCGGTTTTATTCTAATCCCAGTTCCCGCCGAGGCTTGTATAGTGCTTTTCTCAAACAATGTGAGGAAATACTAAAAGATAAAAAATAAGTAGATGTATAATAAGTAAAAAAACATTAAAAGTAAAATTTAACGTGTCAGGACAATTTGCTAAAAGAATATGTTGTTATTTTTCTAGGCACATATTAATAGTCTGTAGGTAGTATGTAGTCTGCTGAACTTATCTTGATGTGATTCACGAGATCCTCTGTTGCATTAAAGTTTACTTTGCTCATGACCAGCAACAAGATTTTCATGGCTAATATTACCTCTTGTTTTAAATTATGCGGAGCACAATCAATTACTATATTTCCGTTTGCGCTCTCCTCACTAAAACTATTTTTTTGACGAAAATACAAAAAACATGAAAAAGCAGAAAATAATACCAAAGCACTTTAGTTTATTTTACGGCCATTTCTATTTTGTTAAAAGTAAGCAGTACAGGAAGGTATTTTCTATTGACGGAATCTCGAACACTGGGCAGTTGGCTGTATGAATTTTTCTTTTGCCTGTTTACGTAGTTCATTTTTAGTATATAGATTTAAACGTTTAGAGAAGTGGACAGTAACGGATTTTCATACTTACTTTGCTGGCATTGGCTGGGAATAAGTCGCACGGACCATAAATGACAAACTTTCCGAGTTCGTTTTTTGAAAGTAATGCAAACATTTCCGAGCATGTTTGAGAAAAGAAACTTTTCAAAACTTTTTATTTTTTTTATTCTATTCATTCGGATGATATTAGAGATCCCTAACAATCAAATAAAGCCAAGTTAAAACCCAAATCTGCACCGGTCTCATAGGGTCAACTCATACTGGTGCAGAGTCGAAGCGTCTCGTCGCGTCCTGTTTTTCAACTACAAAGCCTGGCGACGCGCGACGACCCTCGCATTAGTGCGTCCGGATCACAGTGTGGTCGACGTTTGACGCCTCACTGCACTCAAGTAACGTACGTCAACGCTTGACTCCATATTTGCATAACACAAATTTGTACCTTAATATTGGGAAAATAGAGATGAATCTAATATAACAAAAAATAAATATTATATAATAGGCGAAAAACATGACGCGTCGCGACGCTTCGACTCAGCGCCAGTGTAAATTGAGCCATAGAGGAACTCGTAAGGTCTGCTGAATCAATCCGTAGCTGGGTTGGTAAAAGCGATAGCCACGGTGAGACAGCAAACGCTGGTTCGACCGGACTCGGATTGAAGGAATTTTACTTTGTATTTGTTTGATAATTGTATCAATAATATAACAAACATGTGGAGTATTTTCTAAAAAAAAAATCTAAAAAATTATTAGACATAATACGACACATTTGGTCATATTGAGTTATATGACCCAAAAGTGTCGCTTATCCCATTTTGCCTTTCAAGCGTCGATAGTAATAATTGGACGCTAATTCCAAACATATTGATATATAAGAACCCCACATGTCTCAAAATGAAAACCCGCTTTTATGCTAGCTTCTATGCCAAAATGTTTGCGTTATTTTCGCATGCTCCATTAAAGATGAGTGCCAATCGATGATTGTAAAATAAGTCAATGTGATGTGAGCAGCCACTTTAAGGGTGCTATTTTGATTAGAATGTAAGGCACAAAGAAAAGACGTTATTAAAAGCTACTCAAATCTTTTATCGAGCCTAAAGTGCATTATTTTGTCTCTGTTAAGTGCAAGTGTTTCTTGATGATCTTTCTCTCAAGTGACGATACGATAAAAGTAGGTACTTCGACTGTTACAGGTTTATATACTGCGATTTTACGAACACCTTCCTGCAATTCTGAAAAGTATTACAAACGACGAAATGTTTTTTTTTTAATAATATTAAGTGACGGGACAAACAAGTCGTGCGCCTGATGGTAAACTACACGCCTGTCCATAACAGTCGCAGTGCCACTCAGAGCTTTAGATCGCAAAGATCTGAAGGGCTTTGCCACTGTCACTGCGTTTGTCACCCTGAGACATAAGTTGACAAGTCCCATGTGCCTGTAATTTCACCAGCACCCTTGCCCTTCAAGACCGAAACACAGTAAAGCTGACATTACTGCTCGGCGGCAGAAATAGGTAAGGTGGCAGTACTTTCCTGGACGAACTCTTTCACAAGGAGCTCTACTGCTACTAAGTAATGTTTTATATCCGCCTAAAATTCCTTAGATTCATAATAAATAAATAATAGATATATAAATATAATAAGATAATAATAGATATAAGAGAATAATAGATATATATAATAAGGTGTACTGGCTGTGCCCCACATATCTTTGTGATTTTAAGCTCTGAATGGCACTGCAACTGTTATGGACCGGCGTGTCGCTTACTACCAGGTGTACAACATATTCCTCCCGCCATTTGGTCAGTGTGTATTAAGGAATAAATAAAATAGATATAAAATAAATTACCAAACAGTGACCATTAGAAGCCCGAAGTCAATAGATGAGGGCTTTATTATTAAACTCGAGTTATCTCGAGTTTTCTATTTTTGTACCGTCCGTGATACATACAATGTTTATAAGCACATTTGCGAGGAAATAAATGCAATATAAATATGGTTCACAATTTAGCAATTATGGATTTGGCGGGTATTTTTTTTTTCCAAAGATAACACACTCGAACTAAAATTTTGTAAAAAGCAAACACGCATACAGCCATGATGAATTTTAAAAACAAATTTTCAAAATTTTTATACAGAAAATAATGAAAATCAACTGTAAGAAATTCCTAATAATAAGTATTTAAGTAGTATGTGGCTGAATTGCAATTAAATTTCTGTTTAGATAACATTTTAAGCGAATGTTTTAATTTTGAACTTAAGTAACCTCCTTGCTTGTCTTGAACCTGACCTATATATGCAAGTATGTCGTGCAAAAAATTAAAAAGAAGCTTACCGGCCATGGTTGTAATAAGACTGTAATAGAAAGAAAAAAGTCCCGTGGGCTTTATTTGGGGCATTATAGTTAAGTTAGCAACTAACCAATCATACCATTTACGAGCAAGTGTCATGAAAAAAGTATTATACTTTATATTAGCGAGCATCGTAATTTATCTCTAGGCATTAAATTTGTGACGTTAATAATATGAAATAAATAATTATATTTTGTATATTTGGCACAAATGAACATTATATTGTGTTTTATACAGATTTATTAAATATCTTGAAATTTTTAAGGCTATACAATAAAATATATTCTCAGTCAAAGGCTAAACACAGCATTCTACGTGTACCACTTTCTGAATCAACATAAAGTTTTATAGTAGACTGTATTGTTGAATGTCCTAAGCATTTTGATTTATATTTCCTTCGTCTAACAATGAAAACATTAAGCCTTACTCCACGACTACTGCAACAAGATCCGTGACAAGTGACATATAAAAACAAGGTAACGACATTACCACTTATTAACATTACTATTCAAAAACGCAGATCAAAACAATATTCACCTAGAAAATTATTAAAAAATCAATTTTTGCTTTAAATAGTTATTTTCAAAATGAGTTAAAGGTGGTTTTCCACCGGCGAGGCGAGACGAAACGAAGAGAGACGAGAATTGAAATCTCGCCGGCCTATTTCCACCAAAAACTCGCGCTGTGATTGTCGATAGTGAAGATTCAGTGCTGTTTAGTTCATCTAGCGATAAATACGCGGCTGAAGTAACATGTCCCTTAAATTATTATTATTAAATATGTTAACGGAAGAAGAATCAGATGAAACCATATTTTTAAAATCTCAAGTCGTACGTACCCCACAATCTCGCAATTGATGTTAATAGCCATCGCGAGACTGAGAAATCCTGTTTCCATTGGGCTAGGAGAGAATTTCGTATGACAAATTTCAATCCTCGTTTCGCCTCGCTGGTGAAAAACTACCTTGAGGAGCACTATTTTATCTATTGTTGCATCTATTTTATATATTATATTATGAAATGTATATTTAGCTAAGTATTTATATATTGTTTTTAATAATTTAATGTTATTGATATTGTTTTTTACTACATAATTTTTGTTTGTTGGGCCCGTCCTGTATGTAGGTCTGCAGGAAGAAATTTATATTAAAAATAAGCAGTACCTTTGTTTGTGCTTTCCTTTTTGCTAAAAGTGATTTGTGTTTTCCTGAGCAATAAATGATGAAATAAATAAACGCATTATAATGATTTCACTTGCTTAGAAATGTACTATTACTCTGCATATATCTTTAACATAGTTTCACAGACCTTTTTATAGAAGCCGTTGAATTACGAACAGGCCCAGAAGAAAGTTATCGATTATCGACACGCGTGCCCACGCGCATGCAAACTTGATTATTCGATTTAATCGACATAATGATGGTTTAACTCGATTATTCGATGGTTTCGTCAATCGTTGCAGTGGGCGTTATGGGACCTTAATTTTTTATCGTCGTCATCGTGGATTTGGCAATAAATGATATGACAATGCAGATTTTCTTACATTATCATACAATGCTCGTTTCTGTAGCTCCAGGTACTATTGCACTAAGCAATGTTTTTTCTTCCTAACGATGTAATGATGTCCTTATACTTAAGTGACTAAGTATAATTAAGTATCAATAGGTATTTTTGTTTCTTCTAAGTTAATTTCCGAAGGTATAAACACACTAAATTACATTTTATTAAAGTCTTAATCATTTAGGAAATATAATTTAAAATTCAATGATATCGTGTTATATACGTATCTCTACTACAGTATGTCTTTTTTTAAACTGTCATTGCACTTTTTGTGCAATGACAGTTCATTGCACAAAAAGTGTTGCCCGATTGCAAGCAGCTAGTGATTGCAGTCGATAAATATTCTATCGATTATCGACAATGTTGCGGCACGCCTATATGATAAATAGCCATACTTGTTTCATTTGAATAATCATGGGCCCATTATTTGTTTAGCTAATGAGCATAGGTTCATTTACATTGTCAATTTTTGTAAGTTCATACATACACTGCATTTAAAACTAATGTCTATGAAAAATACAAAAAGAACACGTATTTTAAAGTTTTTCATTTTAAATAAAAAATGTACATGTATAAAAATTGATTTTGATGCTAGTAGGTAACCTATCAACACAAGAATAATAACAGACAAGAATAGTAATCATTAGAACGTCAACGTTCACAATATAGACATTTTTGGCAAAATTTCACATTATTTCACAATTTATCTATAAAAGTGTCGACAATAACTATAAGACTATTTAAAATTTTATGAAAACTGGCAACCCTGCAAATGTCATTTTACTCCATCTTCAAAAAAGACAGACTATGATGTCATGCTACCGACCACTAACTAAAACACGGCTATGTGACAAAACAAATTTTAGAATATTAAAATTGTTTAATGATATTTTGTTTTGTTGGGGTAAGTTCCGATATTTTGGAAACGTTAACTAATTTTAATTGTTATTAATAAACAATTTTGAGCTCTGTTTTATAGTTTTTAAAATGGGTATTTGACCACTTGTCACTCAGCCGCGTTATAGTTAGTGGACGGTAGAATGGTGGTCCGTCAAATAATCTGGGAATTTATAAACCCTAGCAAATTAAATGCCGGTCTCACAAGTCCAAGAGTCCGTGAAGAATTGGACGTCAAACATAGAGTCAAGTTGATTACACGCATGCGCAGTACGATACGGAAGAGTTAATCCGTTGAGATCCTTGTGAAGGCTAATATTATGATAGTCAAAGCGGAGAGAGGCGGTAGGTGCATGTAGGTATTTCTTAGTGCTTATAGGTTTAATAAGGTTTTAGAATTTGATCAAAACGCAGAAAGATGATTTCTATTCATTGGAAAAGATGAAAAGATTTCTATTTAGTAGCAGTAGAGTTTTTTAGTTTTTGACACCTTAACTATTTCTGCCGCCAAGCAGTAGTGCGCGTTACCGCTTTTCGGTTTTAGGTTAAGGGTGCTGGTGAAATTAGAGGCACATGGGACTTGTCACGGTGATGGGCGCAGTGGCAATGTCTCTCAGATCGTTGTGATCTAGAGCTCTAAGTTGCATTGCAACTGTTATGGACAGGCGTGTCGCTTTCCACCAGGTGTACGACTTGTTCGTCCCACCACTTGGTTTATAAAAAAAATGGAGTGATAAGAGCACGAGAAATGCCCATATAAGTACCTCAGAAACTCGAGAATGTGGATATGTGAGGACGTTACACAGAACTTAGGGCGTGAACGAACTTAAAATCCCCTTCTCTTGACTCCTTCAAACGTCGTGTTAAGGATCATATTAACTACTAAGTTTTTATCCCCATTCCTTAATTTTATTTTCTTTTGCATAGCGTTATACTCTTCTTTGTATATTTATCTTATTATTATTGCTATTTATTTTATTTTCATACAAAAGGATTTATGTATTCTTATAATGCATATACGAATATAATATTATTATTATTTGTTTATTTATTCTAATAATGTATGTATTTTCTTGTTATTGTTTATATATTTACTTTATTGATGAGTAGTGTATTTACTTATAACCACTTTCATTACAAGATTTTCTTCGGTTACACCCCCAACACCAACTGTTAAATTTCTATCCTAAGATTGCCTGGAAGAAATTGCTACTTAGCAATAAGGCATTATCTTACGCTGTGATACTTGCATTACTGTTTTGTTTTGTGATTTTAATTTTTAATGCGAAATGAAGCGGATGAAATGTAAAGAATATTTCATTCATTCATTAAAAATATAATTTTGCGCCATTTGCTAGTTCAACCTTGTAATGTTACACGAATTAATTTGAATATGGAAAACAAAGTCTGCCTCACTACATTGTAAACAAAATAAACCACTTTCATTCCATAGGAACCAGTTCAAAAAAGGAATATAATCACCTGTATCTTTATTTAGGTCACTACATTTGAAGCTCATACATCACTAGCACATGTCAGCTATACGTACATATTTTACTCTTAACCATGTTATAAGTGGATAGCAAGCGTTCCACAAGGCTCGGCTTTAGGACCTTTTCTATTATTAGTGTTATCGTTACCGTCGTTTATATCCATTAGACTATCTTGTTTTGGGTGATACATTATGTTGTGTCTTCTTTTGTTGGTTAATGTAGTTATATTCAAGGAGTGTAGGTCAGTCAAGAACACCAAATGCCTTTGTTTTGTAAGTTTTCTGTGATATACAATTTAATCATTATGGCGATAGTAATAATAAAATAAAATAAAATTAATCTAAATTCATCTTTTAGACCATGGGAGAGGCGAGAGTGGAAAATAGACAATAATATAATAATAGTACATTATTGCAGAGACCGGGAAGTAAGGGATTGTTGGACGAGTATGAGTTGCAAGGACGAACGCCAGCGAGACCGTGTATTAAACACGAGTCAAGCAATCCCCGTTCTCGCCGAGTTATGTATAGAATTTTTCTCAAACAATGTGAGGAAATAATAAAAGACTAAAGAGAGGAAGATGTATAATAGAAAAAGTAAAAAAATATAAATTAATATTAGAAGTAATATTTGACGTTTTAGGACAATTGCTAGAAGGAAATGTTATTGTTTTTCCAAGCACATTAATAAAAGTCTGCTAAACTTCGGATGATGTGTTTGAATGTGTATCTATTACAAAAAAGACGAAAAAGCAAAAGAATACCAAAATACTTTAGTTTAAATGTTATCGCCATTTTCTTTTTTTTTTAAGTAAGCGGTACAGATAGGTATTTTTAATTCTCGCAGTTATGAACACTGAGCAGGCTGTGTATGAGTTTTTCTTTTTCCTGTTTACATAGTGCATTATTAGTAGGTAGATTTAAAAGTTTAGAGAAGAGAACAGTGAAGGATTTTCACACTTACCTTGCAGGCCTTGGCCTGGCAAAAGTCGCACGGTCACAAATGACAAACTTTCTGTGTTCGTTTTTTGAAAGTAATGCAAACATTTCAGAGCATGTTTGGGAAATAATATGTCACAAGATACAATATAATGTATAAACAAGCTTCTCTTAACTAGGCTGAGAGTTTATTGAAGCTGGTCTTAAATAAAGCTTACTGCATTAACAAGTCATTTTAATTGCAAGTCGGCTCAGCTGCAATAATGCGCTAATCCGGCGAGATTGCGATGTCACATAAATCAATTTCTGCTTTATTGGTCCGCCGGCATTGTAAATTGGCACGTTAACACCAAGACAGGACCTCGTTGAGCTGATCTTAA
>NW_020654289.1:6318579-6329284 GCF_003589595.1 Hyposmocoma kahamanoa
TTCTTAATCGTATTTAACGTTTCTCAGATGTCGGATTGTTTAATAATGGGATTTTTTTATTAAAATAATTTATCTAAACTGACAAGCAAGTGGAGGATATAATGAGAGTTAATACAAAATGAAATATTATCAGGTATTTTTAACCGACTTCAATAAAAGGTGGAGGTGATTAATCCGACATTTGTGAACCGATTTCGATAATAATAATATAAAATGTAATATATTGAATATTTTATGTGTTTATAATACTTGTGTAAATGTTGGTATCTTTTTTTTATTTCTTTTTTGTTTACATACTAAGTTTATTATTTTTCTCTCTCCTTTTTTCTTGCACAGTTTTGCCCGCTCATGACCCTTGTTCTCACTGCCTTGGGTTGGCTGGAACAGATTTCTTTTAGAGATAAGGCCACCTTTGCTCACCTTTTCTATAATTAATTTTTCTGATGTTTTGTTTTTGGTGCAACAAAAAATATAATATAAAAAAGAAAGAAAGAAAGGGGTTACCTCAGTAATAGTCCATTTCGAATTTGAAGATAATATTTCATGTCTAAGGGTAACGAATTTTTGGGGATGAATTCGGTTTATTGGCTTTCACTCACTTTCCGTTAACCGATTACAAATAAAATTTGGCAAACAGATGTAATTTAAACTTTTAAGGTCTGTTTTTTTAAAAAGAAAGTTATACTTTAACAACTTCGAATGCACTCGGCGTGGACGAGGAGCGTCCGAGTTTGATTCTCGGTAATACCAATTTAGGAAATCAACTTTTCTTAACTAAGAAATAAATAGTATATATTTTTTAATAATATCAAGAGAAAGGACGAACAAGGGCGCTGATGGTAAGCTACACGCCTGTCCATAAGAGTTGCAGTGCCACTTGGAGCTTTAAATCGCATTGTCTGTCAGGGCATTGCCACGGCACCTGTCACCCTAAGACATAAGTTGAAAAACTCCATGTATCTGTAATTTCACCAGCACCGCTACCCTTCAAAATCAGAACGCAACTCACATTACTGTTTGGCGGCAGAAATAGGTAAATCTTCGAGTTAAAACAATTGCACGTTATCTTAACCTCCTAAGACCCCCTGCATCAAAATGTACATAGTATGTGAAGTAATATGATCATGGAGTATCTGGAAAAACACGTTTTTTCATACTAAACTGAGAACATTAAGTGCATGGACCTGAAGCAAGTAAATAATTATATTTAGTACATTTCAATGTATATTGGGCGTTTAGCATTTGTCTCGTTGTAGTTTGCAGGTTCTAACGAGGTTGACATTACGCGACTTGGCGAGAAACATTTTTAAGATGAGGTTGAACATTAGCGCCATTAGTTTTATAATAAAACTGTACGAGGGACGCTACGTCTTCCACCGGATTCACTTGACACATATTATAATGCCAAACATTTTACATAATAAAACTAATACTTATTTACATAGAAATAAGAAAAACAATTTTTAAACTGTTTTTGTGTGCGGTTGTGTGTATTGTGTGTCTTTAAGTGTTGTGTACGTTGTGCGTTGTGATGTATGTAAAAATTGGTTCTGATCTAGGTGTTCGGGTGAGTATCCTGGAGTGGATTACGTTGCTCTGGTACTCGTGGTATAGGGAGTAGTAGTCTGAGATCAGGTAATTGTTGTGGACGCCTGGCATTTTATTGTCATTTTAGTAGAGCTCTTTGTAATGAAGGGCAACAGATATCAGATTCTCCAAGTAATAAGGAAAAATCCAAGGAAAGCGTAGTCGTGGCTGAAGGGAAACCTCGTGAGTGAAGAATCTGTGACTAGTTCCGCCTTAGCACGCGTTTCCGGTTTCGTGCGGCATCTTAAAAAATGAGAATAGCCATGATTGTCGCCAACCTTCGTAGAGAAGCGGTAAGAGCTCCCTGTGAAAGAGTTCGTCCAAGGTAGTAATGCCACATTGCCTATTTCTGCCGCCATGCCGTAATGTGAGCATTACTACGTTCCGGCTTTGAAGGGCAAGTGTGCTGGTGAAATGACAGCCACATGGGAATTGTCAACTTATGACTCAGGATGACGGGCGCAGTGGCAATGCCCCTCAGATCTTTGCGATTTAAAGCTCTGAGTGGAGTGTCGCTTAGCACCAGGCGCACGATTCGTTCGTCCCGTCACTTGATAACATTAAAAAAAAGAAATATTATTACTACTTACCTCTCCTATGGCCTTATTATTATTGTTGTTCTTGTTGTTCATGGATTACAAATAATTTTAACAAAAATGAAGTATTTTTGTTACAATCTGAACTATTCTTTAGCGATCTAGTTTCATATACGGCATTTGTTGCAACACGTTGACAAACTACCTTCAATCATTCAATATGAATGATTTAGAAACAAAAAGTCATTCACGTAATGTCTTAATCTAACCAACGATAACTACAGTAAAGTTTAATCCTTATTTCAAATGCAGTGAAGCATACATTTAACTGCAAAGACACTGAGAAACCGAAAGGGCTATATCTTTCTGACTTGACAGTAGAAACGTATTCATGACAAGTCAATGGAACTGTCAGAATATTCTTTGCGAAATTAGCTTTGTAGTTGTCAAAACGTATTTATGATATTTTGCTAGTAAGACGTCTGGTTTATATTTTAGCAGAAGTAGAGCTCTACTTCTAACTACTGTGAAAGAGTTCGTCCAGGGAAGAGTACTGCCACCATAGTTAATGTGAACATTACTGCGTTTCGGTTTTGCTGGCAAGATTACAGGCACATGGGACTTGTCAACTTATGTCTCAGGGTGACGTGCGCAGTGGCAGTGTCTCGCAAATCTTTGCGATTTAAAAATTTGAGTGGCACTGCAACTATTAAGGACAGGCGTGTCGCTTACCACCAGGTGCACGGCTTGTTCGTCCCGTCATTTATACAATATAACAATAATAATAGGGTTAAGTGCTAAGTGGCGATCGTTGGTCTCTGCTTATTCAAATAGAAATCCAAGGGCGTAAGTATTTTTTTTATATAATATCAAGTGACTGGACGAACTAGTCGTGCGCCTAATGGAAAGCTACACACTTGTCTATAAAAGTTGCAGTGCCACTCAGAGGCACTGCCACTGTGCCCGTCACCCTGACACATAAGTTGACAAGTCTCGAGTCCCTATAATTTCACCAGCACCCTTACCCTTCAAAACCGGAACATTACCATATGGCGGTAGAAATAGGTAAGGTGGTAGTACTTCCCTGGTCGAACTTTTTCACAAGGAGCTTTACTGCTACCTTCTACTTAGAGGAGACCTGAGACGTATTAAGGAGTGACGGTAAAACAATTATACCAATTTCCTGTTTAATAAGTTTCCTATGCCTATGAAATCATATGCGTGAGCATTACAACCAGACCAGACATATTAAAAAGTTCGTTACCTAAATTGATCTTACCGGTATTCGACCCCAAGACCTCCTCATCAAGCGCCTATGGTAATCGCTTGGCTACCGCAGTCGTCAATTAATTTAGATAAGACGTGAGACAAGAAACGAATCGGAATTACGTTTTCCGTTCTTAACTGTCAAACTTTACTAATAAAACTGGGTAGTTTACGAACCTTACTCGCATATTAATTCTTAAATGGTATGTTATTACCAGCAACATGCATATTCATTCATATGTTTTATCATGTGTAAATATATTGGACTGCGCTAGGTTACTTGTTATTGTATATTATTCCGTGTTATCGAATTGTACTTTTAAACGAACACATTTAAAGACCGAAAAAAACCCGACCTCAAAAGTTCGTGAAATCACATCTATTTTAAGTTTTATTGAAATCTGTTTCATCCCCTTGTGGGTGGATTTTTTTATTTAAATTTAAATGGAACTATTACTAAGGTACTTTCTTTGCAACAAAAAAAGAATCATCAAAATCTGTTCATATAAAAACATTACTGTTAATGTACACATTTATTTTTCTATTTTTTTTTCACTCTTACACGCATCCATTGATGGTGTTCCATGAATGAAATATTGACTCGGTATTGTTTGGAGAGGCAGGTGTCAAAGGGTACCGTGATCTATGTTTGGCTAAAACTTCGACCAAACAGCTATAGATCTTGTACGACATTTTGTAAGGACAGCTTCGCATCGAGGTATATTCCTGTTACACAACTTGACACCGACTTCATAATAATATAAGGGTTAACTTTAAATAATATTGACCACCTCACAAGACTATACTACTAAAATCGTAAACAACTTTTTTTCCATGGCTTTCATAATTCTTTAGATTTTACGTTGATATAAAAAATAAATACATTTAATTAGATCGCTCTAAACAGTAAACACTCTGTGCAGGACGGGGATAAGAGTCGTCGCGGAGGACGCTTCAACTTACCTTCCTACCAAATACAGACTTAAAAAGTGTCAGATAGTGCAACAAAAACTTTAATTTTTGGTAGATTTTTAATGTTTTGAAAAAAGTAATGGAACATGAAATGTTGTTTTTTATGATGATAGTAATATAGTCCTGCGAGGTTGTTAATGTTTTAAAAACAACTCTGTCTAATTTTTTACACGTGACAGGCAGATGACTCGACTCCACCTGACGTTAAATGAAAAGTGGAATACAAACGTGAAGAAACTTCGTGCAGTATTGATATAGTCATCGACTTAGCCACCTCCATTATAAGATGCCACTTCACGCCTCGTTTGAAACACCCCATATTATAAGACGGTATTCTCTACGCTAAACTGGAAGGTAGTTCCATATGTGCGACTGTGCGACAGAAAAAGATGCCACCAAACCTTTTAGCTCGCGATGGAATTCGGCGATTCTAAAACTGACAAGCACGCGTGCTTGCAGAAAAGGGAAGGGCCGGATAATGTTGAATAATTCTATATAGCACTACATGGAGTAGTACATCTGATAAAAGGCGCTAAAACGCAGTTGTAGAGGTTCAAGGTGGGATGAGACCTCTGCATCGCCGATAACTCGTGAGTCGCTGCAAACAGTCCAAGGCATCGAGTAGGTAGTTGGCGGATTTCTTGTTTATAATTATTTCACCTATTCGCACTAAGCGCTTTGCTTCCTCCTTTCTGATGCGTACGGCAAAGGAATGGAATGCTCTAATCTGTATTTCCCGAAAAGTACACTCTCAAGGCTAGAGTGAATAGCCATTTTTTAGGCAAACGCGTCCCATTGTTGGTCACATCGTCGCTTAACATCAGGTGAGATTGTGGCCAAGCGTGTGTCTATTATATATTAAAAAAGACAATAATTTGAATTGCATAATAATTTGAATTCCATAACACGTACGATTGTTTTAATTTTCCTTAATCATCGGGTTATTTATTTGTGCAATAAAATGAATGAACGATTCGTCATAGTACATCAGTATTTAAACAATAATGAACGCCACGTCTTCCCCGGTAAGTATATATTTCCGTGTAATAATAGAGTGGTAAAGTTTCAAGCGATCTGTGATGGACTTTAACAACAAAAATATAAAATAGGATTTCAGGTGGTCTTTTTTTAAGGATGATAGCTCAAAAATTTGTCGATATCATAAATACAATCGAATTTAATCCTGTTAAATTGAATTTTTCATAGACGTTGTAATGATTGTGAGTCAGATCTTATTATTTTATTTTATTTTTAATAGTAAAATGTTTTTGGTGATATGAAGGTGGGAATACACCCTAGTTCAAAACCATTGGAGATCCATTTCCTGTTTGTCTCCGTGTCCGTTTGTCCAGATAAGGGCTTCAACAAACATTGTCGGAATGTTGGAACATCGCTGCGTGTGGCGGTCTTTTTTTTAATTTTACCCTTTACTTCAAATTGAGTTGCTCTATATTTTTAGGAGAACGTATTATATCAATGTATCAATCAATTACATACAATATTAAGATTTGATGGTTAATTAATTTGATGGTCGAAAGTTTTTCCAAATAACAATAATGAAACTGCTTCTTACACGAAATTAAGCTCTGGACAGCAAGTATAGACGAGGACCCCGTTCTGGCAGAACGTAGCCTTTTGACGACTAACCACGTAGACAAGATACAGCCCGGTCGCATTGATATTTTCTCTTTCCAGGTCATTTACTTGCTATCAATGGAAAAGACCTTTTAAGCGATAATACTGTGTTGAAAAGACAGAATAATATCTTTTGTAACTGACTTCAAAAAATGGATGGATGAATGGATTATATTTTTTTTGTATGTATGTTATGCGATAACGTTTTGTGCACCGATTTTGATGATTCTTTTTTTGTTGGAAACTAGGGGATGAATCCGGTTTCGCTCACTTTCCGGTAACGGATTTCAATAAAACTTGTCAAATAGATGTATATAGATGTATTCCACGAACTTTTGAGGTCTTTATTTTTTCAATAAAAACGGCTCTGTCATTTGAAATGTAAAGAATTTTGAATTAGAAGAGGCGGTATCACCTCGTTATGGCACGGTCGGTCCTTGTCGGGGATCTAGGTTCTATAACCAGCAAACGGTACGTATACGTATAGCACAACTTCCTGCATTTGTGCTGTGGACAGAAATCTAGACGCCTCAAGTTGTTAGCGAGACTGGCTGGACCTAACTCGTTTGCGGAACAAAAAAAAAATGGGATTATTTCAATGAACAATCAGTCCTAACACCTAAAGTGACCACACATACTTATTATAAATTCATAAAGCACCAATATTGTCAAAATTAATACTAAATGTCAATTTATACCTTTAAGTTAAATATATAATAATCTACATTTCTAGAACAACAAGGTCGATCAATCAAAGTCAACCGTTTAATAAAGTTACATTTAGCATAATCAATCGAATGGAATGTCTACATTATGTTTAGTATACCTAAGTTAAAGCATGCACATTAATATGGCCGCCGGAAAAGCAAAATAAGAGATTTGTTTTAGCGAATGGATTATATACAGATATGTATAAATGTTTAGCAGCAGTGGAGCTCCTTGTGAAAGAGTTCGTCCATGGAAGTACTGCCACCTTACCTATTTCTACCGCCAAGCAATAATGTGAGAATTACTGCGTTGCGATTTTGAAGGGCAGGCGTGCAGGTAAAATTACAGGCACATGCGATTTGTTAACTTATATCTCAGGATGATAGGCGCAGCGGCGGTGCCTCTCTGATTTTTTACTTTTAAAGCTCTGAGTGGCACTGCAACTGTTATGCCTACGACTTGTTCGTCCTGTCTATTGATATTATAAAAAAAAATGTATTTACCATTTGTTTGTTTTTCTTTTTTCAATGTCGATTTGTCCGAGTTTCATTGCGATTAGAGACTTTTTGACGCTTAAAAGGTTTGAAAAACAGCATTATTTTTGGAGCAATTTAGAGACAAAAATTGTGTAATTTTTTTCCTTAAAGCAGGACTTTTGCGGTTCAGTTTTGCCTTTTATATTAATTATATGACTAGCTTGACCGAATAAGTAAGTTGTCGTCTAAGATCGCAGTAAGAGGCGGGACCAATGTCCCTCCGAGCGTTCTGCTATCATAATTATATTTGTCGTGACAGTGGATTATCAGTGTTGTTTGACAGGTTTACCATCATTAAAATTCAAAATCAAATTCCAAATTTCAAATAAAAAAGGAAACTATAAGTTGTTACATTTGCGTAAAGAATTTAGTAATGGAATTCAAATTGACAAATTGGAAGAGACACTGGAATTTAAGACCTAAGACTAATTTCGTGCGTCTTTTATTTTTAGTGGTTAGTTTAAATTTCGAAGTGCATTTCTTAATATTTCTTTCAATATGTTATTTAACGTATTTTTTAGTTTCTATAATGTGTACTTTTCCAAACCACGTTGGTTACAATTACAAATTTATTAGTATTGTTTTTATTATACATAAAAATAATCCTGCCTTCGTAGTTTATATCAAATTGTCCCCCATAAAGATATTATTGGACTACTAGGAAGTCTACTACATCATAAGATATATTACGTAAATGATTATTCGATATATAGATATTCTAGGTAGTAATTAAAAAATAAATATTACGTAAAATAAAAGTAATCATATAACTGGAAAGGAAGCTGGTTTTGCGGACCTAACTGCTTAAAAAATATATTCTTTTTTTTTCAAACAAACCAACGTTTCGGGACCTTTACAGGGCCTGTGATCACGGCCCAAGACGTTAATTTGTTTGGAAAAAGCAAAGCTTAGTTATCCACTTATGAACGAGAATATAATAAATATAACTTTTAAATCGTTATTCCAATTCCATCATATTTTAGTTACGACAGTGTTTGGTTTCATGGGCGAATTATGTGAAAGTTATTTCGTTCTATAAAATTTTACAACTTTTTTCCTGAAAAGTTATAATTTTGCAGATGTGGCCTTATTAGACTAAGAGTGCAAAATACGCCAATCTCAGCCAGTGTCACAATTTTATGCCCTATTTCAGGTAAATCCCAAGGAATAATATCATTAATCAAGACAATAACATGAGTTGCTTTTCACAATAAAGATTATGTCAATTGTATATTAATAATTTATTTTTATCTGATATCGGAAATACTTTTCTTATCGAGATATTTCAGGTTAACAATAAATAATTATGGTTTCCTTATCACTATCAGACAGAAGAATGTCGCATGACTCGTGGATTTTACTTACGTACTTTTATGACAAGGTTGTAACAGTAATAAAATTCGAATTCATGTTCTAAAGCAGGCCATACACGCCCAGGTCTACCTGACTGGTCTTCCTGCGCAGTTGCTCCTGTACAAGCAGACCAGAATCCGCAGCGTATGTGGGACAAGCTCAGACCACTCACTAATCTCTCAGTTCCCTCCGTTATGGCATCGCAAGCTATGGAAAGACAATCACAGAAACAGGAACTGGCAAAATGATACGTTGGTTGTTAGGAAGAAAACTTATTCTCACATCAATCTAATGAATGAAATTGAGGTAAAAACTATACCCGAATGAACGAAGAAACTTACCTAAAATTACTACTATGGTTACTCCTATAATCAAACAAGAAGATACGATTACGAAATAAATGTCAACCTGCGCAGTCGGTGGGTGACACGCACAAAACACATTCAGGTTTACCGTGTGTATGCAAGCAAAAATAAGTTTTCAACTAATTTTTTATCAGGATGGTGGGAACAAGTCGTATGCCTGGTGGTAAGCGACTCGCTTGTCCATGGCTGTTGCAGTGCCACCCTACCCTAGTGTTACCCTGAGATATAAGTTGACAAGTCCCATGTGCCTGTAGTTTCAACAGCATCTTTACTCTTTAAAACCGAAACGCAGTAATGCTCACATTACTGTTTGGCGGCAGAAATACGTAAGATGACAATACTTCCCAGGACGAACTCTTTCAGAAGAAGCTCTACTGCTATTAAAATGTTGCCCTGGTAACTGCAAAGGTCATATACACGCTCTGGTATTCAGGTAAGCCTTTACTGCCTTAGTTTGATTTTTGTCAAATGACGACTTATCAGACAGACAAATATCGCATGACTGTGGGAATCTACGTAGCCATAATAAAGTTTACGAATTTATTTAGATATATTTATTGTCAGGGTTGCAATAGTAATAGACTTTGAGCTCATTGTTCTAAGGTTGATTTTTGTTAAATGCTTATTTATCAGACAGACGTATGTCGAAAAACTGAGGGAATTACACGTAACCATAATAGTTGTTGACGAATCTATTTAGCTATACTTATAATAGGGGTGCAATACTAATAAACTGTAAATCCATTACCTACGGTTCATTTTTGCCAAAAAACTTTTACTCATCAATACGATTTATTTTATTTCTAATTTCCTTTAATTAAAAAAAGTAATTTAGTCAAAATTTTATAAAAGTGTTAAAATTAAATTAAATTTTGCAACTCGTATGTAGCGTATAAATTAGAATGTTTTTTGGTAAATTAAAAATAACAAATTAAATTTATAACGTTTGTAACTACATATAGCTCAGAACAGGATGGTTTGCATTAACCATCGAGTATATAACCAGAAGTAGAGACGAAATGTCATTTAATTTGTTTGAAAACTGTTCTGCCATATCATTACTGTGACAACTACGCTCCGATTGGCTAGTTCAAGTTCGAAACAATTGACAGGTGTCGTCAACGGGTGTCGTCAACTGTTTCACTTCAAATCGACCAGTTAACTTGAGCTTTGCTATAATGGACGAAAGTTGCAAAATTACATATTTAATATTAAATTACCGATGAAATGTGATTCCGTTTGTTTTGTAATTAGATGTTTTGCTGTTTTTCACACACCACCGAATAGAACAGCATGGCATTGCTAGAGATTATTATCTTTATTACAATAAATACAGAATATTTTTTGGAATATACGGAGACGTACACACAGGTCAGTAGTTGGCCTGACCTGTAAAGAGTTCGAAACGATGTTTTGTTTCAAAAATAAAAAATAAATATATTATTATGGGATTTAGATTCGAAAAAATAGTTTCATTTTCTGACTTTTATTAACCGACTTCAAAAACAGAAGGACGTTCTCAATTCGACTCTATGTTTTTTTGTATGTATGCTACGTGATAATTCGCGTTTGTGAACCGATATTGATGATTCTTTTTGTTGGAAAGAGTGTACCTCGCTAGTGGTCACATTAAAATTTGAAGAAAATATTCCACCTTTAATGGTGGCAAACTATGAATTATTTTAAGGTCGGGTTTTTTAGTACTCTGCACTGAGATTATGTTTATATACACAATAAACGTATATAC
>NW_020654289.1:6329294-6466222 GCF_003589595.1 Hyposmocoma kahamanoa
CCAGTCTAGGCGTACAAGTTCTAAGCGGAATGTGTTATAATAAGCTTTATAGTAATTGAAGCGAGTATTGCGCTTAGGTTTAATACTTGTACGGGATGTTAAATACTTATAATATTTCAATTACAAGAGGATTTTTTTTTTGGATTGTTGATTCTGTTTTTTAAGCATGTGATGTTGTATCTATAGTCTATATTATATAATTGTATGGTTGTATCATGTTGCGTAAATATTTTAATTTCTAGTAACACAATTCAAAGCAACCGAGAAATGATGTAATTGTTTTTTAATCGATTTGATTGACGCGACGATTTCTTATCGAGAGGTGGTGAGGAGAATAAAAACAATACATTGCCCTATAAGGACGCGTACATATGACGGAAAACCTGATTTTAGAACAAAGAAGTAATTTCCGATGTTCACTTATTTAATAAAAATATAAAATTGTTTAGGAGTTAACAACCTTTCTTCGATATTTTTTTTAAACGTATTTCAATATCAACAAAGTTGACAACTTTTAAAGCTAGTTTTGAAAACAAGTTTCCAGACTGTCTATAGATACATTGTATAGGACGTTTATTGCATAATTAGAAAGGGTAGCAGGGGGCAAACTGTTTTACTCGACAGTCAGCCTGATTTACAGTAAAATGACAATTCCTGCACATTTCGAATTACATTGTACAGTTTAGTGTTCGAAAACCATTGAGTATATAACCACAAATAGAGACAAAATGTCATTTATTTTGTTTGAAAATTATTCTGCCAAATCATTACGATGACAACTGCGCTCCGATTGGCTAGCCCGAATTCGAAACAATTGACGGGTGTCGTCAATTGTTTCACTTTAAATCGACCAGTTTCACTTGAGCTTGGCTATAATGGACGAAAATTGAAAAATTACATGTTTAATATTTAATTACAGTTGAAATATGATTCCGTTGGTTTTGTAGTTAAATGTTTTACTGTTTTTCCCACACTAACGAATAGAACAGCACGGCATTGTTAGACATATTATCTTTATTACAATAAATACAGAATATTTTTGGAATACACGGAGACGTATACACAGGTCAGTAGTTGGCGCTATATTATTCCTAACTTGTGATTTCAGCGCAGAAATCAGTAACATATCTATATTTCTGTGAGTTATACGTGTTTTATCTGATCTGAAATTCACTCCCATTGCCTTTCGTATTTTTTAGTTGGTTTCAATGAGACTGTTAAATCAGGATAAGGACGGCTGTTAATAAATTTTACCTAGGAGATCCTAATATACGAAAATAGCGCGATAGTACAATATAAGTGTCATTAAGTTTCCATTGCTATATTCTAAGTGTTGGGTATCGGTAGAGGTACTGCCACCTTAGATATTTCTGCCGCCAAGCAGTAATGTCAGCATAACTGTTTTCCGGTTTTCAAGGGTAAGGGTACTGGTGAAATTAAATGGGACAGTGCCCCTCAGATCTTTGCGACTTAAAGCTCTAAGTGGCACTGCAACTGTAATGGACAGGCATGTTACTGTGTAGCTTGTTCGTCTCGCACGACTTGTTCGTCCCGTCACTTGATATTATAAAAATAAAAAAATGAAAAAACGTCTTTTAACATTTTTGTATCAACGGGAAAGAAAGTTTTGAAATTGTTCTTAAAATTATTTTCAGTACATAGCGTTAGGCCTTTATTTTTATTTACAGCCGTGTAGTCTCTTTTAACTACTCCAAATATGATTTTAAAGTAAAAAAGCTGTAATTAAATTTATTGAATGTAAAAAAGTCGTTAAAACCCAAAAACAAAGATTTGCAACAAGATCATAGAAAAATTAATAAGGTCTAATGGTTCGTTCTGTAGCTCAGTTGGGAGAGCGTCTAGCACGGATTGTTTGAAGGCTCGGATTCGAATCCAACCAGATCGTAGGAATTTTTCTAAGTGATATTTGTATTAATAAATAAAAACTTTTTATACCTTCACTGACTGGTCAAGAGTTAAATCATTTATCTGCCTCCGTGGCGGAACGGTTACCATGCAGATCTGCCACACAGATGTCCCTAGTTCGAGTCCCAGGCCGCGAGTAATATTTATAAGGCCTAAATTTATTTATTTCGTGAGTTTGGGTGTAATTTGTGGTTGTCTATGTGTATGACCATGGCACCCGCGCTACAGGGTTTAACATAGTGCAGGGCTATGAGTATGTGCGTAATTATTATTACATATGTGTATAGGAACCACCAGTGTCTCAGAATAAACGAAAATCTGTTTTAAGACTGACATTCATTAAATGAAATTTGATTTTGATTAAGCAGCGATGGCGGAGCTACGGAAGTTTTTCGTATTTACAGAAGGAACTTTGCCTAAGATTATGCAAGAAATTAAATTACTTTAATAAAGTTAATTTTGCTTCGTAATTACTAAGTAAATTAAACTATTTTTTCGGATCTAACAGTAGAGTTTAGTTGCAGTAGAGCTCCTTGTGACAGAGTTCGTCCAAAGCAGTACTGCCACCTTACCTATTTCTGCCACTAAGCAGTAATGTCAGCATTATTGTGTTCCGGTTTGGAAGGGTAAGGGTGCTGGAAAAAGAAAAATTACAGGCAAATGGGATTTGTCAACTTATGTTTCACAGTGACGGGCGCAGAGGCAGAGCCCCTCTTATCTTTGTAATTTAAAGCACCGAGTGGCACTGCAACTGTTATGAACAGACGTGTCGCTTAACACCAGGTGCATGACTTGTTCGTCCCGTCACTTGATATTATAAAAAAATATGTATTGCGCATATTTGTTTTTCCAAACAAGCCAACTTTTCGGGTCATTTACACGTACCACTTGTTAAATAAAACCTCATATTTGCAATTAATAATATAAATCAATATCTAGTGACATTATCGCTTTAGTAGATAATGTATAAAGTATAAATAAAACCTTGTTTTCAGTGCTCAACCTGAGCATTTCTTAATATCACAGCTGTGACAACACCTAGCCATGTTAATGTTTACATAGTTTTCAAGTTGTAATATTTTCTACTTTTTATTTTGACTGCATATAAGAGCTCCATTTCCGAGGTAGCATTTACCATTTTACAGTTCGTAAACCCCAGGCATTGTTTCAATATCTGCATAAAATACAATATTTTAATAAAATATATTAACGTAAATAGTTCTAAACAATAGCTATTACTAGGCTATTAAAGTTTTACCTTTGCCAACGTGCGCAGCACCTGCTTGAAACCTGACCATACAAACTCCTTTACATTTTATTGGCCTGGGAACATAGGTAATATTCTAACAAAATATTAAGTTTCGCAGCACTAAAAGTTTATGGGTAACTAATAGAAAATATCCGCCTTTAACCATGGTCTGGCGTGGTGATTACTAAAAACCATCTTTATAGTGTTCCAAATATTTAAAAAAATATATGATAATTGAGCAATCAAATTAATTCGTTTCACATCAAAAAATTTGAATTTTAAAATGAAACGTCATTTCGTAGAAATAAAGCTGTTGAAAATGACATAAAAATCTATCTACTCACCATTTTAATTGCCATGAGCAAAAATAAATTTGTCCAAGGACTTGAATAAATCATACATAAAATTTGAGGTCAACACTTCCGTTCATTTGAAAATTATAAATTTTGTATCACTTGACAACTTTGTTCACTTATCTGCATTTTGTGACACAAACTTATTTGTAACTGTCTCATCACTTTTTGTTCAAAATCTTAAGATATATAAAAAAAACTATTTAAAAATATACAGTTCCATTTTTCAAAAAAGGCGCGCGCGGTTGTGCTGCGCGTTGAGCCAGCGTACCTTTTCTTTTTTAAAGACGACTAGAGGTGGCAACGGTTCGCAGCGGACTGAGCGAGTGCCGATGGAATATCGCAGATACTAAATGTAGTTGGAATTGATGGAACATGTCGGAATGCCGTCGGCTTTTCTCTCATCACCACACTTGATAAAATTGATTTTATTGCTATGAAAATAATAATCCCTGAAACTGTGGGTGGTATTTGGCTGAATTTATTTTAGCGCCTCTGTCTAGACAAGATATTAATGCAGTTTTTTTGGTTAACTTCGCATTGGTATGAATTCGAAATACAAAGGTATAAAGGTGTCTGTATTTCCGTGACTTTATGTATAGTATACAGTTCTAACGTGAAACCAATTCAGAAGGTAACAAAACTTGGTAACACTGTAGTACTTTTGTCATACTAACAAAATTACTTTTTACAAAATACGAGAGATAAATAAAGCGGAAGGGTTGAATAGGTACAATGACAAAAGCCGCCAGTGGGCGATAGTTCTTGGGTTATGTACTCCTAATACAAAACTAGTAAAAATTAGGCAGCTTATTTACGTTCTCGAAATTACCCTTGATTATGGTAAGTTACCTAACGCTCTGAGCGCTGTATCAGGGCGTTGTTATTTTTTGTGACTTCACATGACAATTCAGCTGCATCAGTTCTATTTCATGTGTTCTGAATCTAGTTACAGAAAAGAGGCACTAAAGAATAATTGTAACTATCCAAAAGATATACGTTTGCCAGCCTTCTAGGCTAGATGCCATTTTTATCATAACCAGTGACGGGACCAATGAATTGTGGTCCTGATGGTAAGCAACTTGCCCGTCCATAACAGTTGCAGTGAGGGGCACGGCGCTCATCAATTTGAGACATAAGTTGACAAGTCCAACGTGCCTGTAATTTCGCCAGCAACCTTACCCTTCACATGCTCATATTACTGCTTGGCGGCAGAAAAAGTTAAAGGTGGCAGTACTTCCTTGGATGAACTCTCTCACAAGGAGCTCTACTGCTACTAAATTTTGAACTTTGTATTTTTCAATCAAAGAAGAACGAATGGTGCTTTTTATGATTTTCTTCTCTTTTCAATATTAAATTATTTCCATTACATATTTAATTTATTTTATTATTATTTTGTTATTATTATTTATTTTCTATTTACAAGCTAAGTTTATTATTTTTCTCCTTCCTTTTTACTTGCACGGTATTGCCCACTTATGACCTTTGTTCTCACTTGTTTGGGTTGGTTGGAAGAGATCTCTTTTAGAGATAAGTCCACCTTTGCTCACTTTTTCTATAATTATGTTTTCTGATGTGTTTTTGGTGCAATAATAATATATATTATCAAATTTATATATTATCAAATTCATTCGATAAATTAATTGCAATTAATAAATGTTTAAATACGTTTTAAATCAATCTTACACATTTACCATTAATTTATTCGCACACAGATTATGGTGGAAACATTACATTATTATCAATTTTGAACGAACATTATCGGTAACACGTATGAATTGAAATATTTTATCTTCAACTTAAGAATGAATGATAATTTAATTGAAAACTTAAATAAATAATCTACATATTTACAGTGAATTGCATCATAATGCAACAATAAAATAATACTGGGTGATAAAAAAACTTCAACTTTCCTAAGTAACATCCAATTTGCGATATTTGGTTGCCGTCACATTTTTATAGTTTGCTGTGTATCCGACCGCCCGATGTGATAATCGACTACTTTCTAATTTATTGTTTTCTATTCAATATATTGTTTATGTTATCCTTAGTCAAACCATTTCAAAAGGATAATGAAAAAACATACAGTACTTAGAAAAATACATACTATGACTACTGTTACTACTCGTAAATGATTTGTTAAATTAAAACTAGGACGCCTTGCGGTACCAATTGGTAAAATGTCGTAAAACTCTGCCTACTACACAGCACCCAAATAAAGAATATGTTGGAACTTTTATCTATGTATATGCTGTAGAAGAATATTACATAAGTACAGGGTGTAACATGAAGTACCGATAATATTTTACCTGTTTATCGTACTCATAAACGAAGAAATTTAAGAAAATAATAAGAATAAAAATAATCTTTAATTATGGTTTCGTACACAAATTTCTAATTAGAAACGGTATATTACATTTTGTATCAAGAACAAAAATATTTTTTTTTTCAAAATATCATTAGTACCTACAATTAAAAACTGCACACGGTCGAATCTTTTTGTTGCACCCTATATATAACACTTTATATAGGCCATGTATCTTTGCATGGCCTACATACAACATAGACCAGAGAGGAAAGGTGGATGTTTGGATAAGGCAAGCTAATGTACAAAGTAAGCGGTGAACACTGCAAAGTTATTTTTTTTAATACTTACTAGAGTGGTAAGGGAACTGTATGGACCATTCGGCAACTGATGTAGACACGTAAATGTTACGGAAGTAGTAAAAATACCTCACTAACTATAAAACCCTATCTTAGGTGTAAACGTGACAAATTATCCAATTTATTGTAAACGAAATATTAGATAACTTATTTACGCTTATGACTTGAATAATATAATTCTAAGCCAAAACCAGCAATTATCACCTCATTAACAAAACGTGAATGGAACGAACTCGTTCTATAAAAACAAATTATTAGTTATATTAATTGAAAACAACATATTTCGTAATAATTCTTAAAATTAGTGACAAACTGGTAATTCATTCACACTGTACTAAAATTTTCGAACTCGTTATAAAATGTAATTCAACGTTCTCTTTAGCACGAATTGATGTAACAGCTCCAGGTTCGAGTCCTGTCGGATCGAAGGTTTTTTGTTGTGTTCGGTCTTTATTTAACCTATACTGTGTCCAGGAGGTAAAAAAACAATTTAAAAAAAATCTGAATTGGCGCAAAAAGAACGTAAATAATTATAACGAACTAATGGAGTTATTGTACAAAAAAATAAAAAAAACAATAATTAATTTTTGTTTGAAGAAAATGCAAGTTTGTTTTAAGTTATTTGACGATAAAACAGTTATTTGCACAGTTTGGTTCATTTTATAATCTATATTATGATGTAAATAATCCATTTTATTATACAAAAATGCGAGATTAGCTTATGTTATCCTTTGTCAAACCATTTCCACCAATCGTGAAAAATCATATAAAATACCTTGTCATACAAAAAACGTGATTATCGATATACCGTGACGGAATTAGCATTCTAATATAATAAGGCCACATTTGAAAATGACACTTGTCAAAAGAAACGTTTAAACATTGTACGAGCTACGAGAATTAGTCGATAACTTTTTAATGCGTAAATAGAGTTATAAAATTTCACATAATATACAAATACAAATATGCATAAAGTCTGTTTGAAGGTAAAATCACTTAAGTGACATTTTCCACCATAAATCTCCAAATGATGTACCAGAGAAGTTCACCATCTTTCTGCAGATAAAACTCTTCTTTAAGTTTATAGCTTTTTCGTTATTGAGTTTCATGGCCAGAAAGATAGTGATTTTCTTACCATAGCTATATAAATTAAAAACTTTTTGTGGAAAATGTTACTTATATATTTTACTTTTAAACAGACGATAATTTGTTTCATGCAGTTCGTATTATTTTTATGATTTTTGACGTCAGATCACGTCTCCTTTATTATACATGTGTTAGGGCAAGGCGTTATTTTAGTATCAGCAGTAGAGCTTCTTGTGAAAGAGTTCGTCCAGGGAAAACCAACTTACCTATTTCTGCCGCCAACCAGTAATGTTAGCATTACTGAGTTCCGGTTTTGAAGGGTGCTGGTGGAATTACAGGGACATGGGACTTGTTAACTTGTGTTTGAGGGTGACGTGCGCAGTGGCAGTATCCCTCAGATGTATGCGGTTTAAAACTCTGAGTACCACTGCAACTGCTAAGGACAGGCGTATCGTTTAACAACAGGCACACGGCTTGTTTAATGAATTATAAGACGCCTTGAGGTACATAAAAAATTGCTATATTTTTGTAGCGCGTCAACCCTATTTGCTCATAAGAATGTGGTGACGGATTTTAAAACATCATCATCGTCGAACTTAAGAGTCGTACTCTTGTCGGTGGAGCATCTTCCAGTTATCTCATTTATAAACCAGCTCCTTGACCTCCCCATACGACATGACATGGATCTTAAAGCATCGCTGCTAAATCATATGTGTCTCAGCACGAACGGCATTCTGAGTATACTGGCAGATTAGTGGGAGTCCTCAATACTTGCACTGTATAGGCAGAGTATCCACTCACGTAATAAACACAAACCTATAATAATTACAAATATTATTGGTTGTAAATGTCTGAAATAACGGTTATTATTATTTGTCAAAATTACATAAAGACTATTGTTTTTGATTATACTGTTATTTATTTACAGTTAATGTAAAATTTATTTGGTAAGTAAATTGATAATATTGTTTTTATACGTGACACGTCTTTATTACTCCACAAAGTCTGCGGATATTGTTAATTTTCACATTGGTTTTCACTGGTATATACACAAGTGAAAACCAATTTCACTCTGAGAGTAGTGTGGTTGGTGGCCCAGCACGATGTGAATCTTAATTAATTTGTTTCGAGAGTACCAACAGAACAAACTATCGACCTTCACGAAGGAGGAGTTTTGGCCGAAGGGTGTCATGTACCGACTTTTCCGGGGTCAGTTACCGGACACCCGCATAGTGTTCACACGTCGCAGTCCATGCGTGTAAATAATTAGTAGTTACTTATATTATTATGTATGTTAGTCTATAAGGTACGTATTTATGTAACCTGATTATAAATAAATTAAACAAATACGGTGTGTTGATTTGCATTGTCGCCATATTTAAGAAATTAATAATATAAATAAAATGAAAAAAAAATTAAGCTGGACATTTAGTTCAAATATCGCCCCTAGTACGACGCAACAAGCTATGCCGTATAAAACAATTATTACACTTAAAGTGCTTATAACTGTATATCTCCTTTTTAAAGAGGGAACACATTAAATGTCGATTGCAGTTAATTACGAATTGTTTCCGGAACGGAGTGATTAATATGAAATGAGTTCTTCAACGAAATAGTCAAAATAGTTGCAATACTAGTTTTGTTGAGTAGTTAAAATCGGGTTAGAGTTTCTGTTATGTTTAATTTGATGGTTTGCGGCAGACATCGTGGTTCCATTAATTTGGAATGTCGTATCATCGGATTTATGTAAACCACTCTAGTAAGTATTTGTAGAAACTAAGCATAAGAAGCTGGAATTATAGTACCTTCTTTAACTAAATTTCAAACTGGACGATTTATAAGATTTATCAGCTTCAAGCACAACTGTACATTAGAAATTGAATCGCAAGTGAGCTGTTTTCCAGAATGGCTTATGGTTTCGGTACTTAAGTAATGGGAATCTAGTTGCCTAACTAACACGGTCTTATTTAAATTGTTTCCCTCTATATCTCAATGCTTTTCCTGAAATAAAGAAATCAGTCAGCCTGAAACGTTGGTTTGTTTAAATATACGCGATTTAAATCCGAAAAATGTTAAATGTACCACTGAAGTTAGGCAACTACCTCAAAGCATTTCTTCTTGATTTACCGTTTTGGTGAGTCATGAGAGGAGAAGCGAGACAAACTGTTTTGCTAGATCAAATAGTTTAGGTATTTACTATTAAATAACGGTCTAACAAAAATATACGATACTGCTAAGAATATCGTCTAAAGAACGTACTAATTTGTTACACACTAGGATGTACTTTATCCGATCATACAAAATCCTGAAAACGGACTAAAATAAAAGTTTGAAACGAATTATTTAACAACAAAATATCTAAGTTTGCTCCTAATTCTTACATGGAGATATTTCTCTTTAAGCACTACAGAGAAGCTGCTAAATTTTGGCTTGCAACTGAAGCCCTGTAGTTATTAAATTCACATTTATTCCAAATTTGAAAATTGTTTAACGACACGCTGCGCCGCCCGCTGCCCCGTTAATCGCTATCGGGCGCTTGTCGACAACGGATCTGTGTCAAATTTTCTCCACCTGTTCTTATTTTATTCATATTAGCGTTCAGCTCGCGGGTTGCGGGACTCAAAGGGCGGTTCCCCACACCTCGCCTCCAAAAATGTATCCTCGCCTTGAAGTACATCGCCTTAACTAAGAAGTGCCCAAACGCGATTTAGCGTTCTTGTAATATTTGATACGTAATACTTACCGCGAGCAGAGTGGAGAGGGCGCGTGCCATGCGCATAGTGCGCTTGCAGGGAGCGAGCGCGGTGCGCGCGGGGAGCGCGCGGGGCGCGCAGGGCGCTACGTGACGGAGGCGGCGGGCGGACGGGCGCGCGCGAGCCGCATCCGGCCGCCCTCCAGCAAACTACCACCGTTGTAGCCGCATCGCGCACCTGTAGACAACAAATCGAATTGAAACACTTTTACGCTACAATCGAGAATCGAAACAGGATGTGATGATAAGTTGACATCAAAAGTTATTCCTAAATAACTGCTGAATGCTTAAACAAAACGAAAATGTGCCATTTTTGTCGGCCTTACGTGGGTAAGGCTATTTATTTATCTTCGTAAATAGAATAAAGAGAGGAGTTTCTTTCATCCGGAAATCCGGAATTCGAAACAGTAATTAATCAATATTTAATGGTTTTAACAACTTTATGTCGTTCCTTGTAGCTATATCTAAACATGTATCTATATACATATATACACACGTTTTCCGATGATTCTCAAAGAGGTTTACATCGACCTTCTCCAACCTGAAAAGCCGCCATAGTAGAGAAAATAAATTGGAGGCACGAGATGTAGACGAGGTCCACGGGTGTGGACCCTTTTAGACAGGTCGAGGCTTTTAACTTTCTATAAGTGTTAATAATCCAAGTTTTTCACTTGACATTTAAATTTATCTAATAGCACTGTGTCAGCTGTCACATACAGATTTAAGTCAATGAATTTGTAATTTTTTTTTTTTTCAAATTAAGGGTGAGCGAAGAAATACGTTTCACAAATGGCGCTACGGTTAAAAACCAAAAACAAAGATATGCAAGAAGCACATAGAAAAATTCGTAAGGTCTGTTGGTTCTCTCCGTGGTTTAGTTGGCACAGCGTCTAGCACGGTTTGCTGGAAGACGCTGGTTCGAATCCAGCCGGATCGAAATAATTTTTTCTTAGTGAATGAAAGAAAAGAAAAAATTTGGGGACCCTGATCTAGGTTCCTCGATTGTTCTGCCACAAAGATGCTGTCAATGTCACCTTTCTGTTCAGTGACACATACTTAAAGTTAGATGAAAGGTCTGTGAAGATATGAAAGTAGGGGCAAGGGGGAAGAAGGGGGTCTACTAAAAAGATGGAGGCATAACTCGAAAGTGCGCATGCGCGAATGGAACCAATGGTACCACGACACACTTAATCTCTATCCAACCCCACAACCAATAAGCGTGTATAAGGAAGGAAGTAGACATTATTACCTACTTCTTGCCTGTCCCCAGTTGCAAAGTACGTATTAGAGTTCAGAGCCGTAAATTTATCATCGTTGTTTTGGAAATGTCTAGAAAAAATTGTGTACAGTATCATTTTGATTTTTTGTTGAAGGTATGAGCGTTATATAAATAAAATTAATCTATTATCAGAGCTATTTAAGCAGAAATCTAAATTTGTGGAATCACGATATGCGTGCCATACGAAAATATCTTATCATTATCAAAGATGTTTTAGATTATTAACATTATTTTCTCGGATTTCAATTTCTTCGCTGTACAAAGTTCAATTTCGTAAAAGATATTTCATGATACCAATTACACGAGTACTTTTTAAGTGGTATAATTTATTATTTTTTTATAATACTAAAGGACGGGGCGAACAAATCGTGCGCAAATAAACCGTTCCAGTGACACTCAGAGCTTTAAATCACAAAGTTCTGAGGGACACTGCCACTGCGTCGGACACCCTGATACTTAAGTTGACAAACCCCATGTGCCTGTAATTTCACCAGCACCCTTCGAAACCGGAACGTAGTAACGCTTGCATTACTGCTGGGCGGCAGATGTAGGTTAGGTGGTAGTACTTCTCTGGACGAACTCATTCACAGGTAGCTCTACTGCTACTAAAATAATGAAGGGATGAGTACATTCCGTAATGTTTTTTGAACTTGTCTAGTTCACCAAGCAATATATCTCTATTTTGCATTTACTGCTAACTCGTGCGTATTTATATATTATGTTCTACGCAGTAACTTGGGAAATACCTCCATTCCTTTTCCAAGGGTAGGTAATTATTAAATAAAATCCATTTCGATACCTATCGATTTTCTAATAAATCGTGTTAATATTTAATTCTCGCACTAGACAAATTAAAAAAACAATTTGCTAAGGATTGGACCCCACTTCAGCATTAAGCTTGCTGATTGTAGCCCCATATTGTAAAATACCTGTAGCATGAGCTGTTGTTGTGTTGTTGCTATTTTTAACATATAACTTTGATAAAATTCCACAACCATCAAGTTACGCAGATTGATTGTTTTCACCATTGATTTTTTGTTAATAAAAATTACAAATCCATGGATATAATTATTTATTACAACATCAAAGATTGTGTGTACCTCTGGCCTCTTCGAATTTTCGGCGGAATGCAAAGCTCTTGCGTGCGAGTAATAGCTTCAATGTATTGTCCAAACAGGTTGGTGATGACCTTTTTAACACTAATGTTGCATCGGGGAAGCGTCTTATTAGTAGTTTGTTTTTTGGCGAGTAGGTATTTACTGTTGCGAAAATGCCATTATCTATATATTGTATACTTACTAGTTATATAGTTATAATTTAATGCGCATTACCTTAAAATGTGTCTATCAGTGAGGATCAATTAAAGGCTCTCCATTATTATTTCATTTTTTATTCTGTAAGGTAGCCGTTATTCTTCCAATAAGTTAAAATAAAACAAAAAATTGAAAGTTTTTTCATGTAGATAGATTCAATAAGGGTGTACATTTTTCGCGTATTTTGAATACCTAAAATTAGAACATCCGCATCAGGATTCTCTGATGTGTAAAAACTTGCTTCAGCAAATCACCCTGGTACCTACACTTTGACAATCATTCCAGTTATAGTGAATTGTTAGTTATTAGTTATAAACATGAGTTTCAATTAGAAGATTATAGGTACTTGATTATTCAACAGGAAATTATAAATTTTATTCCTTCAATGGCCTGTTATGACATCACATTCCACACCTCCCTGATACCATGAAAATCTATTTCTTATCATTTTAATCGCTGGCGCATTAGCGCTTGATTACACATGTTTGAAATATGAATCATGTTATACTCAATTAGCATAAATTACAGTCTACATTATTTTCCTGGAGGTATCTGATATGAACAGGTGAGAACTAGTAAGTGTGATAAGGGCTGGTGAAATTACAGGCACATGGGACTTGTCAACTTATGTCTCAGCGTGACGGCCGCAAAAGCAATGTAACTCAGACCTTTGTAAGTTACGGCTCTGCAAGTGTTCTGAAAAGGTGTGTCGCTTACTACCAGACACACGACTTGTTCGTGCCGTCATTTAGTATCAATAATTTTGTTTTTATGTTACCAAGTGACGGGACGAACAACCTATAACATTTACAGGGCTTTAAATCGCAAAATTCTGAGGGACACGGCCATTGCGCCTGTCACTCTGAGACATAAGTTGACTTGTAATTTCACCAGCACTGTTCTCCTTCGAAACAGGAACGCAGTAATGCTGACATTACTGCTTGGCGGCGGAAATAGGTAAGGTGGCAATACTACCCTGGAGGAACTCTTTCACAAGAAGCTCTACTGCTACTAAAAAGTAAGTAGGAAAGGTGTGTAGTATTGCTATAATTGTCCGAAAAAAAATGGTGGACAATGGGAGGCGACTACCACTTTTTTTGGATATAAAGTGGATGGCCACTTTATATGCATAAAATTCAAAACATTTTGTTGTTTTTCTACACCAACAATAACTCACATCGTGGTAAGAAATTTGTGACCAGTAATCAATGTGAATAGATTAAATACGAAAGTCTGAAAACGTTAATTGATAAGCCAATTAGAGTTAAATTCCATTCAATTAAATGTTAAGTATTCGTTTACTTTTATAACGATCATGCCCCTCATATACACATTGACAATACCATCAGTTCGTCCAGGGAAATGTTGCCACCTTACTTATTTCTGCCTCCAAGCAGTAATGCGAGCATAAATGCGTCCCGGTTTTGAAGGGTAAATAAAGGTGTACCTAAGTGAAATTACAGGCACATGTATTGACTTACAATTATATGGACGACGGGTCTAATACAAAAACCACGATTAAAATGTCCCAAGTCAACCTATTTAAACGTAGTGACATGTAAAGGAATATGAAAAAGCTAAAATGTTGAATTTAAATTGTAATGTCATCGCAGTACTGTCTAATTTTGCTTGCTTCGCTGTCAGTCGAACAAACGAAGACTAAAGCGTGAATGACGATCTGTATACGATTTTAACGCCCTATAAGTTAGGACACTTTTTAGCGCGGACCCGACGTCCATATAATTGTAAGTCAACGGGCACATGGGACTTTTTAACTTATGTCTCAGTGTGACAGGCACTTTGGCAATGTCTCTCAGATCTTTGCGATTTAAAGCTCTCAACGGTATTGCAGCTACCATGGACAGGCGTGTCGCTTAACACCATACGCACGACTTGTTCGTCCCGTCACATGGTATCATAAAAAAAAATCATTGTTACCATCATGATCATGAGACTTCACTGCAATGGTTTATAATCATTTCTAGGCGGTTCCTAATTTTGGTGTAGGAATTGAAGTACATAATTATTTTTATTTATATAAATGTATATCACTAGAAATTATCTTGAATCCAAAACAAAATATTTTAGTCTATCAAAATCTGCTTATCGGGAATCAATAACAAAAACGAATAACAAATTATAACAGTTAGCAACACTTGTTAAACAATGTCATTGACGACATTGCCGATGACTAAATTCTTGCTAATTCGCACTATATCGCAAACTGCTTTGTAACGTATGATGGTGGTGGTATGTCCATTATTTCTATATACCAGTACTAATCGTGTCTTTAAATGTATACTATATAAGTTTCATTGCAATATGCGTATACAGGCTGATAGCACAAATATGTCTGCAATTTCATAAGCTGACTCTATCCATGACCCTGAACAACTTTTCTGAAGGAGCCCTAATTCGCGACTTTTTAAATTATTAGTAGCAGTAGCGTTCCTTGTGAAAGAGTTCATCCAGGGAAGTACTGCCACCTTATCTATTTCTGCCGTCAAGCAGTAATGGCAGTATTTCTGCGTTTCGGATTTGAAGGGTAGGGGAGAGTGGGGTGAATGCGGACGCGGGGTAATTTCAGACGCAATCGTTTCTAGAAATCTAGTTCTTCCTGCACCCCGCTATCGCGATCTGTCGATCACATCCACCATCGTTAGTGTATGGAAAGTTGTCAAGGAGAGAGGTCGCGCACAAGTACCAAAGACGTTTTTCATGTGTTATGATGTAATTTTACTTTATTTTTAGTGCCGTCTATACGCTGTTATGTGAGAATTAATGAAATGTTACGTTTGTCATAAATATTTATAAGATACATCCTCGTAATTGTAAGAATATGAAAATTGTACATGCTAGCATAACATCAGAAATATTATGTAATTAAATAAATTACGATTGGGGCCTTTACAAACTTGGGACTTGGGGCAAATCCAGACGTCCGTAATAGCCCCAATTAAGGTTTTAAATAGATTAATCTAAAGGAGACCGATACGCTTTTGGGCCAAGATGTAGGAAGATGAAAGTGGTATCAATTAATAGCTTATAATATATTGTCATACAATCACTATCCGCATTTACCCGACATGCACCGGGTAATTACGGACAGAAAGCCTTTAGTTTTTCTTTAAAATTGTATACGAGTATTTGTTGATTATTTAAAGATAAAAGATTATGGTAATTTTGTAAGGTTATAACCAAAGTTTAATTATAAAAAAAAAAAATTATTAACGCTGATGGTATGATTTTTATTTCGATATTCGCTTAGATGTCCGCAGTTCCCCCTCTCTCCCCTAAGGATGCTGGTGAAATTACAGGCACATGAAACTTGTCAACTTATGTCTCAGAGTCGTCAGGGCGCAGTGGCAGTGCCCTTCGAGTGGCACTGCAACTGTTATGGACAGGCGTGACACTGGACGCTTACCACAAACCAAAAAGGGGAGAGTTTCAAACCTTTGTCTTTATGTTATGTCTGTTTGTGGCATCAACGTTCTCTAATTAACCATTGACCTCAAAGCGCTTTTTTGTTTACGAGTACTATTATATAAGTATCAACCTATTCTTTTAAGTTGGCAAGGTTTAACTCTCGATTTTGTTTAAGGAATAAAAGCCATTTGAAAATAATAAATAGATTATTTTTATTGATTTTTAAGAGTGTTGTTTTATGTCGGGGTCTTTTATTAAATAGTAAATAGAGATATCTGATTTCTGCTCGCTACAAAAAAAAATTCTGTAGTCACAACTAGATCTCGCGATAACTTCAAGCATACAGAGCTTTGTAAAAGACAAGATATTTAAAACCTTGATATGTAGCACAGCCACCCTAAAGGTGGCAGCAGTATTAGATAAAGAAGCAAACGTCTTGGTGTAAAATTTAAGTTAGATTGCCATACAGTTTATGCACTAAAACAGTCAAGAGGTTGCACACTCAACAATATAATACAGGTTGCTAAATTGATAACGTTTCATAGTTAGGAATTGTCCAATCATTGCAAACATTCTAAGAATGTTGATCGTGTTATACTTTAATTGCAGATAAATTCACTTGATCGAGTTTCGTTTGCTTTAGAATAAAATGATAAAGGAAATGTTTCTGGTACGGTGCAAAATTTACGTGAAATAAGATAATGTGACTCAGTGGCGCACAAGACCTGCGATATCTTGAAATGTACACCTATAAGACGCACTTCTATGGCAAATAAAAAAAACAATGCACTTTAAAGCCTATCTTTTTCAAGATTTAGTCGTTGAAATAGTATTGCGGCTTGCGGAATTTATGTGCGAAATTTAGAAAGGAAAACATCTTGAGGAATACTACATCTACAAAGCAATATATAATATATCTGCAAAGCAATTTAATGGTGTGTATGAAGTTCCCGATCCGCATCGAGTCCGTTTGGGAACTACACAACCCAAGCCCCGAGCGCTCTCACTGTGAGAGGAGACCTAATCAAGTATATAATATTATTATTTTTAAAATAAAATATAAAGATATGTTTTAAAAATAACAGTAAATTATATTGTACTTCCTGCATCTGTCAGTTGATATTACTTTTACTTGCAATGTAGGTACACCCACGTGTACATAATTTCATGCTGTTCAAATTCCACATTTGAAATAATCTAAATTTAAAAACTCTGTTAATTTATATTACGTCATTGATACACCCCCATTCGCAGGAAGGACATTGCTTCTTTATTTTTAAAACGCACGGCAAAGAAATGTAATCACTATTAGCGTGTGTTTTTTCCTGAAAAGTACAATTTAAGACTTTTCAAAGTTAGAGTGAGTAGGCATGTTTAGTTTGTATGCGTAACATCGTTGCTTAACCCGGCGCCAACGACGTGAAGATAATTACGCCGACGATGACACCGGGTGATCGTGACCCGAATTTCATCGATAATTTTTTGTGAAATTAAAGTAGTTGTCTAAATTTTAACAAATACGTATTAAGTAAGTGTTCTCAGGACATATACTGAAAAAAAAACAATAAATTGTATTTAATAAATATTTAATTAGCGTTCTCAATAACACATGCAAAATCAACATTGAAAACATAACTTCGATATTTCTCTTATTTTTAGTAAAGCATTCTCAATAATAATAGGAATTAATAGTCTTATATAATAAAAGAAAGTCACTCAAACTTATTATTAGAAATTAGTCTTCTACGTCCTCAATAAGAGACTTGCAACTGCTGCAACTATTGCAGTACCTTACCGTAAGATCTGGGTATATAGGTAGTATATGTAAATCTAGCGTGCATTACGTGTATGAGATGTTTTTTTATCCTTTTTGAACGGACATACTTGACATCTCGCGAGTGCCAGAGGTTGGACGGTATGTATTGTGCAAATTTGCATCGTCCTTTGAATACCACCAGTATTCTATCAATAGTGCAGTTTTCGCTCGCAAGGTACATTTTTGGCATTGTTCAACAAATGCTTTGAAAAGTTGACGTATTGGTGCCAAATGATTAAAGTGATGTCTGATCGCATGCAACAAGCAGCAGGAATAAGATTATTTAATTATAAACAGTAAATAAACCAATAAAGTCAGTCACAAAAATACCACGCCAGCGATGACGCTGGGTCATATTGACCCGTTTTGACTTAACGCACGTATTATTTGGCTGCACAGATGGCGTCACACTTAGTACACAAGCGAGTCGGGGAGGATTGTATCTCCTGCTACTCAAACGTTGAAATCGTGCAATCGACATAAAACAAAAACATGCCCGTTGTAAATCCCTTCGGGTCAATATGACCCAACGTCATTGGCGCCGGGTTAATATCATGTGAGGTTGTGGCTAAGCGTGTGTCTATTATATATATAACGACAGACCTCACTGGCCTAATGGTTTTTGTGGGCGCTGGAGGCGGAGGTCCCAGGTTCGATTCCCAGTAGGACTAATTTGGGAAATGATCTTTGTGTGCGAGTTCCCAAAACACTTTTGTCATTTATGGGTAATTTTCAGGTTACTTTTTTTCTACCTAATTTCGGTGGCAATTTTTATTATTTATGTATACGAGTAAATTGTCGTGAAAAATTAAATAATATTTCAGGCTACTACACTCGGATGTTAATTATTACTTCATGATAATAAGCTACATACAATATTTAAATAATAAAAATTTCCAAAGAAATTAGGTACAGAAAACTAACCTGAGAATTACCATGTACAAAAGTGTTTACTAGTTTCGACTTTTTTTATGCTATCAAGTGACGGGACGAATAAGTCGTGCGCATGACGGTAAGCTACACATACGGCTGTCCATAACACTTGCAGTGCCACTCAGAGCTTTAAATCGCAAAAATCTGAGGGGCACTGCCACTGCGCCCGTCACCCTAAGACATAAGTTGACAAGTCCCAAGTGCCTGTAATTTCACCACCTATTCCTGAGACGTGAATTCTACTTTATATGCGTATCAACGCGTCTTATCTGTGCTTCTTGTACTGTTTGTGCGTACACCGAACTACGCGTGACTATAAATAGTATACGAAACTTTTAAATGCGGTCAATACACATGCGGGAGAGATACGCGTGCGGTGCAAATTCTTCGTAGCAGGAAATATGCACAACTCTTAGCGGTGTTTTTTTTTAAATAATAATGTAATTTTGCATGTTGCCAGCTCTTGACATTTTTGGAAAACTCATGGCCACCTTAACTAGACCATAAGATAGAAAATTATCTTTTATAATACAGAAAGTATTGACAATATCACTATCCATAGTCAGTGCTATGTAATACTTAATTGTAAATAAAATAACTGCCCGTATACTAAATGCGCTAAAACATAAAGTTGAATATAGCTGTACATTAATCCTACTGAGTAAACCACTAATCAGTTGTAAATAATTTTAAATTTTCTGCGAAATTGCTAATCAATGTGGCAGTAATTTCAAATTTTATTTGCCATGTAATCGTTTAAAAAAAAATTTAATGTTTGTTTATTTATTTGAAAACGTTTCTACAGACAATTTAACATAATTTTGTTTTTGTTATCAAATATATCTTAAAATCAGAGTAGAAAATACCTAATTTTTTTAAATTAGATGTGGAAAATTGTAAGGAAGATTCCAGTGTATCTTACGTAAGATTTACGTATAAAAAAAATAAAAAGGAAGGTTTTTTTCTATCAGTAAGCGCGTAGGCATGATGCCGATATCTAATTTTGTTTAAAAACGTAATTTGTCTTCAACCGTCTTTAAAAAGGAGGAAGATTTTAATTCGACCGTATTTTTGTTACATGATTACTCTGACAATTGTAAGCCGATTTCGATGATTCTTTTTTATTGGAAAAAGGGTACCTCATTCGTAGTTCCATTCAAATTTGAAGAAAATATTCCATCTCTAAAGGTGGCACTTTTTTATTTTATAATACCAAGTGATGATGATGGGACGAACTAGTCGAGCGCCTGATGGTAAGCGACACGCCTATCCATAGCAGTCGCAGTGTCAATCATAGCTTTAAAACGCAAAGATCTGAGGGGCACTACTTCCGCGCCCGTCATCCTGGGACATAAGTTGACAAGTCCCAAATGCCTGTAATTTCACTCCTTCAAAATTGGAATGCAGTAATGCTCACATCACTGCTTGGCGGCAGAAATATGTAAGGTGGCAGTACTTCCCTGGACGAACTCTTTCACAAGGCACTCTACTGCTACTAACAAGGGAATAAATCCAATTTCAATAAAATTTTACAAGTAGATGTATTTCCCCGAACTTTTAAGGTCGTTTTTTTATAAAAAGTTATAATTGTAACGTAACGGACATCCATATTGTAAATTCGTACATTTCTTTTTCTAACTTAATATGTACAGGTACGGATGTTTACTTGTTACAATCTCGACGTACTTTTATTGCTCTATATTCACTCAATATTTTCTCTCTTTCTTCTTTCTTCTTCATGCTTTCTTGTCTTTTCTTTGCAGTCTTCTCATGCTTAATCATTCACTCCTGCTTAATCTAGCAAATTTTTCCCCCAAGAACTTATTTTAAAAGTACAATTAATAAATTGTAATTCCGGAACGCTTCAACGGTTGCATTTGAAGTCGATGGTGTGCATTAATATATTAATATAAATAGTTGTAAGTTGTTGAACGAGGCTATGAAAAAGAACCTACAACACCAAAACAACATAACATGAAGTACAATAAATATTCAAAAAGACGTTATAGAATTTAAAGTTGGAATAACCACGTTTACCACAAAGAATGCGTTGCTCTGATTGGTTGATTTAAAATGTGACGTTGCATATTCAAGTTTCTTGATTTATGATTGGCCGTCGGTTTAATGAATAACTTAATGGCGGTCGTTAAATTTGTGTCGAGTTGCGCTTGCGCATACCCATTTATCTTTAAGAAAAAACACCTTTAAAGTGATTGTGTAATAAGAGAACATCTGTGAATGCCTCCCAATTAGTTGTGGAACACATTTGACTTATGGTTCTGATATTCGTATTAATTACCTGATATCAAACTAAATTACAAATAAATAAATAAAAAGACATTTGTGTCCCCACAGGACATAGTGCTAGATTTTTGTTAAATATTTACTATAGACTTGCGTGTGAAATAGTTAAATTTATAACCAACCAACACTGGGTTTCGGCAATAGGTACTAAAATAAAAAAAATTGGGATTTGCAAAAGATTTTTTTCAACAATTCCTAACCTAAAAAAATCCCGCCCCGCATCGTGGCCGGCTCAAAAGTTCCCATTATATTGGCAGCATTGCCTCGCTGAACGGCAATGGACACTTACTGAATCAACCACTTACTTAAAGTCACTTTTAGTTAAGTAAATATCATAGTAATTTTTGTAAAAGTAAATGTCTGATTTCTGAAAGTTTCACTGATGTTAAACGAAAAATGTAAAAAATCAGTGATTGACATTCTCATGATATTGGCGGTGAAATATTATGCTATTGTGTCCAGCAAATAATTATATACTATTCAAAAGTTTTCAAGAGTGGAATTTTATTAGATTCCAATAATAGAAATCACAATAATTGTAGACCAATATAAAATAAAAACTAATTAATATTGTCAAAAAGGGTAAGATTCAGCAGAGCTGATTTTCAGTCTTCAGTTGTAACAATAATTATAACAATGACAAATCTTAAACAACATCATATACGTTGTTCCTGATCCCAAAATAAGGAACTAAAGCTCTTTTAGTATGGAAATCGGAAACAAAGACGGTATGGTAGCAGTGAAGGCTCCTTGTGAAAGAGTTCGTCCAGGGAAGTACTGTCACCTTACCTATTTCTGCCGCCAAGCAGTAGTGTGAGCATTACTGCGTTCCGGTTTCGAAGAGTAAGGAAGCTGGTGAAATTATAGGCACATGGGACAGGTCAACGAATGTCTCAGGGTGTCGAGCGCAGTGGCAGTGCCCCTTAGATTTTAGAGATTTATTTCGCTCTGAGTGGTACTGCAACTTTTTTTTTTAATAACGCACACACTCAACATAGCCCCGCAATAGGGAAACCCTGTGTCGCGGGTGCCATGGACACACACATAGACAACCACAAATTACACCCAAACTCACGAGAGAAATAAATGTACGCCATACAAACATTTCTCCCGGCCCGGGAATCGAACCTGGGACCTCAGCGTGGCAGTTCGGCATGGTAACTGTCCGGCCACGGAGGCAGTTAAACTGTTATGAAGAGGCGTGTCGCTTGCTATCAGGCGCACGACTTGTTCGTTCTGTCACTGAGTTTTTGTAAAAAAAATCTACCACAAACACTTAGCCCCGAGATAATATAGAAAATTCGTTTTTCTACATTGACCCGGCCGGAGGAACCTGGGAAATGCGGACACCATGAAAACCGGTGTGCAAGGCATTCGATCAAGGAAATCGAAGTCTGTTCGTTCTGTTCGCTTGCTGCACCAGGCTCATGTATGGAATGTGCACCAACCATACCTACCTTAAGTAATATGTTAAAATTAAACACTGTCCGTGTAAAGTTTTTTTTTATTTAACCTAAAATGTAAAGTTTTATGCTTGTAGTTTTAATTGGGCACCAGTTGTTACTCGATTTCGTTCGTTTCGTTCATTGATTCCATCGCTTAGCGTTTTTTACTAGGAGATTTCCTTAAATGCCATGGTAACAAGATCAGTCGTGGTGAATGTTCACTGATCACACGGCGCCGACTCAACCGGCGAGAGGGAAACCCGGGGGGGTTTTAGTGGGGTAGGCCCTCAGTCTGGAGGGAGAGTCCCCACATAACCTCTAAGTCTCCCTGGGTTCAGGGGTATCCATAAAGATTTGCCCCCGTCAAAAAAAAAATCGTAAGAAGATCAGACGAAGATCTCAAGACCTTCGGGGGTACTAAGAACACTGAGACCTGAACCGATTTGCAAAATTGTGTGACAGAATTGCACGATTTAATTCCACCTTCCGTGGGGAACCATTATCGGAGGACTAGACATAGGCTAGGGTTCTACTCTTATGTTATGGATATTCCAAGGATTCGGAGGAAGCGTTACGCTTCCACATGTACATGGCCAATGGCAAAGGAGTGGAATTCCCTGCCTGCAGATTTATTTATTCCCTGAACGCTATAACTGGGGCCTTTTTAAGGCGAGAGTGAATAGGCTTTATTTAGGTGTGCATGCTCCATCGTTGACCTTATCGTCACTTTCCATAAAGTTAGACGGAGGTCAAATGCGCACTTATTTTTTTTGTAACAAAAAAATTCGTTGCCTAAATTCATCCTGCTAGGATAAACCTAGCACCTCTATCGCTAGGTCACCGAAGCCGTCAACGTGATTACGACCCATACGTCTTTGATCATTAAATGGGAATAGTACTTTTTCCAATGAACATTTAAGTATAATGTTTGGCCGGGCACAGTGAAACTTGTTTTATTACTGTTGATTACTATACAACGTGTGTTTCCATAAATGAATAAGTTATGAATTATAAGTTTCAAGACCTTATGTCCCACAGCCGCTATAACTTAGACCTTTTCAAGGCGAGAGTGAATAGGCATTATTGAGGTGTGCATGCTCCATTATCGGCCTCATAGTCACTTTCCATCAGGTGAGATGGAGGACAAATGTGCACTTATTAAAAAAATCACGCTGTTTGTTTATTTAAATATGCAAAAATAACATTTGTTCATATGGAGTCGCTACTACATCGCACACCGCCCTAGCGTGGACGACTGCAATACGACAGTTGTGTGCTGTTGTAAGCGACTCCAGACAAATCAATGCGAGGGTAAAGTTCTGTCGCATGTCGTAGAGACAGGTGAGAGTCGCTTAAAGTGCCACAATCCAATTTATGGTTGAATAATTTAATATCCTATTAACGGGAAACTATAGTACCGGCACGCTATGATGGCCGTTTTGACGTTTGTCCGCTCACCAAGTTTCGTATTAATTCATAACTACGTTGAAGGAGCTAATTGATGTACGTTGTTGTTAATAGTGACGTGGAGTAAAGTTTATGAATGTATAATTTTGCGACACAACTCGGCATTTGTTTTTCGAATTTTTTAAAATGATTTCTAATAATAAAAATCGCGGGCCAGCACAACTTCTACGTCCGGCAAACTCGCGTAAAAGGTCGCTCGCGAATTGACAATATATTAAGTTTACATTTTTATTTTAGTTTTATTAAAACTTTTTAATCAGCTACCCCTTGCAATACCAGTTACAAATCTAAAAACTTAAAGGTGCGACTCGCATATGATTATATTTTTTTCGATAATGAATTGGGATTTGACCTCACTATTGTAATCTGTCCAAACGGCCATCATAGCGTGCCGGTACTGTAATCAAGTTTACTATTATTTACAGGTTTTCTTTCCATAATATAGTTAGTTAACGTTGTTAGCTCTCTGGTGAATATAAATTAATTATAAATTTAATAACCATTACTATGCTGTGAAGTTGTTCCTGATTCCTGATAGTGAAATTACAGGCACATGAAACTTGTCAACTTATGTGTCAGGGTGACGGGCGCACTGGAGATCTTTGTAATTTAAAGCTCTGAGTGGCACTGTAACTGGTAAGAACAGGCGTGTAGCTTACCATCAGGCGCACGACTTGTTCGTCCCGTCACTAGATGTTATAAAAAATGTTATTAAAAAAAATCTAATTCTACCCTGAACTTTGCAACCTTTATATTTCCAGTGTAAACTCTTGATGAATCGAACTTAAAGAATTCTGTCTACTCTAGTCACACGAAATTTTAAAGATTATCTTGGAAGCGCCAAACTGAAGTAAAAGAGAATGTGATTGCTTGTTTTAATATCAGTAATATGGCCGGTTTAGAACTCCAACTTTAACTTAGCTATTAATTAGCAACCGTGTCACTACTGGAAACTGGACATGGGTCTAGTATACATTTTACTAATCAGTAAAACAACCCTTTAATACATTGTAATTAATTTTGTTTTTATTAGCAGTTTTAATAGAGCAAGAACTTTGAATAATGATACTTATCTGTCTGGAGATGATTGATTATTTTTTATATCTATGAATAATTATTTAAGTGTCATTTTGGATCACAAAACACGATTAACTACTTGTTTATACCTTTTTTTTATTAGTTAACAGCTACAACAAAAGCTAACTTGAATCTAGCATTTATGTCCACTTTTGACAGCTCTTGTCTGAGTAATAAAGACCATTATGTTTTGTCCAAAGATTTCTTCTGGGCATTCTTAAACCAGCGATCTTTTACTTATTATAACTAAGTTCTTTCTCCCTCGTCCACCTATTTTATTTTATTTTACATTGTATTGTAATTTTATTTTTATAGTATTTACATATAATTACGTATATGTAAGTAATAACTTTGTTTTCGTGATTTTTTTGACTTCTGTTGATTAAGGACAAAAGTGATACCATTTTCACTAATGCATGACATAAGTGTCCAAGTGTCTATTATTAGGAAAAGTCGGTCATTCCACAAGGTCCTAATTCTGTGTAAACGCATAATTTAGGTTTTTATCAAAAGTGCCATTTTAATACATATAATACATATGGTTGAAATTATAAAGTTTAGTGGACATAAATAATAGTTATTGATCAGACCACACGAAATCACCATTGTGATATTGAAGCTTGCTCCATTATCTGTGTACTAACTGTTAGTGCACAGTATACAGCACGTATCCATTAACTTATCTACTGATTAAATAACTTGTATCTAACTTAACCCTACCAAGGTGCGCTAAACACCGCCTCGTCGGCGCCTCGCCAGGTAGTTACCGGAACTTAATCATGCGAAAGTCAAGTAAGTTATTAGCTTAGCTAACTTAAAGACTTTATAGTGTTGTAACGTTTAATTGTAAATCTTTTTAAAGTCTCAAATGATATTGTTAAAGAGTTCGTCCAGGGAAATACTGGCGTACGTAGTAATGCTCACATTAATACTTGGCGGCAGAAATAGGTAAGGTGGCAGTATCACACTGGACGTACTCATTTACCAGGAGCTGTACTGCTAAAAAATATTTATATAGTTTATAAATTATTGTTACTCTTATGATACTGATTTAGTGTTATAACATTTTTGTTTAGTTGTATACGTAGGCTCGTTTGTTTTAGTTACTGTATTTAGGTCTTTTAAAGGTGCTGGCGAAATTACAGGCACATGGGACTTGTCAACTTATGTCTCAGGGTGACGGGGACAGTGGCACTGCCTCTCAGATCTTTGCGATTTAAAGCTCTGAGTGGCACGGCAATAGGTATAGACAGGCGTGTAGTTTACCATCAGGTACAAGGCTTGTTCGTCCTGTCACTTCGACAGTACCATAGATATTTTCATATGTCTATATCGTATGTAGTTATGTACATGCTATACGAAATTTACTAACATTTCATATTATTTGGGCCGAAGCTGTACCTTTACCCAAAGCCTAACATATGTCATAACATGCATAACCACCTGCCCCTATCATTTATCATCGCCGCGTATCCGCGATCCGGTCTATTTGATTTTGAGGAATTTTCTCTTAACGCCTCGGTGGAGTTATTGAATAGAGCCATTAACCGGTTCACCGACTATCAATCATATTGAACACCTAGTTATGTGTATTGAGTAATAGCTAGGCGCCACCTTTATGAGTCTATACAACCTCAAAAAGCTTTGATCGAGTCCGCATAACAGTGAAAGTGTTGGATCAATCACTTCGGAAAATATATATAATAACATTGAAGATGTACACTGATTACTATACGGTGTTAAAACATTATCACTAAAAATTTTCACGATAGAAAAAAAACACAAACTTACCACGAAATTTGATAAGAAAACCGCTGTCTCCAATAGGTATTTTACATATACCAATTTTTTTTTTTTGTATCAACTGCACTAAATATGTATATGTATATTATACGACATACATTTTTCAAATGGCTTTAATTTCGTTTTTAAAAACTAAATTCTGAGATAAAGCCGCTCGACCCGAGCAAAATGAACCGTATTAGTAAAGAAAAAAATTAATTCTTTTTTTTAAATTTAATTATTTTTAAGTACAAGTACAGTCGCGTGCAATGACATGTATACATTCATATCGAGTTCTTAGGTTTTCGCGATTGTTACACATAGGAAATGAAACTATTTTTCCGGATTTAAATCGCGTATATTTGTTTTTTCAAACAAACCGACGTTTCGGGCCCTTTACAGGTCCCATGGTCACGGTTGACTGTGTGTCAAACAAATATACGCGATTTAAATCCGGAAAAATAGTTTCATTTCCTATGTATACATTCACTTATTTTCGTAAATATGTAAACATTAGATATTTCAAAAATATGTAATCTTGTGCTGTTTTCAAAAATATGTAATCACGACATCGTTCTAAAAATTGTATACTTTTCACAGGTTGTACTTTGTTTACTTTTCTTTGAAATAAAAGAAAAATTACATATTTTTGAAATATCTGATGTTTACATATTTTTGAAAATAAGTGAACGTATACATTTCATTGCACGCGACTGTACCTTTTAGTTAGTTTGGTTCTGGTTCGTCCAGGGAATACTACCACCTAACCTATATATCTGCCGCCAAGCAGTAAATGTGAGCATTAGTGCGATCCGGTTTTGTAAGGGTAAAAGGTGTTGGTGAAATTACAGGCACATGGGACTTGTCAAACTTGCATCTGCGGTGACGGGTTCTTCGCTTATCACAAGGCGCACAACTTGTTCGTCCTGTCACTTGGTATCATAAAAAAGTTTTCATTCAGTCGTGACCATGGGACCTGGAAACGTTGGTTCGTCTGAAAAACAAACGGGTACAAACATATCAGTCGGAAGACGCCCACTGTTGAACATAGGCTTCCCCCAAAGATTTCCAGACCAGCCGATCGGACGCGACGTTCATCCATCGGTTACTCGCTGCCCTTACCATGTCATCCGTCCATCTAGTAGGAGACTTTTATTCAAAAACCTTTCTGTCCCAACGGCCGTCAGTTCCACGAGCTATGTGTCCTGTCCAATGCCACTTCAACTTGCTAATCCTTCGAGCTACGTCGGTAACTTTCGTTCTTCTACGGATCTTTGATTCGATCACGAAGAGAAATGCCGAGCATTGCTCGCTCTATAGCTCGTTGAAAGACTTTGAGCTTTTTTATGAGGCCCATAGTATGTGATCACGTCTCAGAGCCGTAGGTCATTGCTGCTAACACGCACTGCTCGAAGACTTTTGTCTGCAAGGACTGCGGTATTGCGGACGAGATGACATCCCGGAGCTTCCCGAAAGCTGCCCAACCGAGTCAGATTCGACGATTGACGTCTTTTTCGAAGTTGGCCCTGCCTAATTGCACGGTTTGTCTGAGGTAGACATACTCGTCAACAACTTCGAGAGTAGAGGTTCCCACTGTTATAGGGGTGTGTACGATATGGACATTCGACATAAGTTTCGTTTTGTCCATGTTCATTTTTAGACCCACCTGCTGGGAAACTCTATTGAGGTAATCGAGCATGGTAGCCAAGCTCTTCCAACGAATCTGCAATGACCACGACGCCGTCAGTAAATCGAAGGTGTACGTACTTATGTACGTACGTTCATCGAGGGATGTACTCGCCATTGATGTTGATGCTGAGTCCTTTCCAGTTCAGTAACTTGAAGGCATCTTCCAATGCATTGGTGAACAGTTTCGGAGAAATGACGTCTCCCTATCGCACTCCTCTTTGCAATTGGATAGGCTTTGTGCACTGGTCCTGTAGTCGAACTGACATAGTGGCATTTCTGTACAAACACTTCGACACTTCGATATATCGATAGTCAATGTGGCACCGTTGTAGAGACTGTAGCACCGCCCAAATCTCGATCGAATCAAAGGCTTTCTCATAGTCCACAAACGCTAAGCATAATGGCAGGCTCCTCGGTCTAACTGTATAATTTGCCGCAGCGTGTGGATGTGGTCTATGCTACTGAAGCCCTTTTGGAAACCGGCATGTTTGGAGAGCTGGAAGTCATCTAATCTGCGCGCGAGACGGTTCGTGATGACTCGTGAAAACAGTTTATAAACGTGGCTTAGAAGCGAGATGGGCCTGTAATTCTTCAATAGGGTGTTATCTCCCTTTTTGAAGAAGAGTATCACCACGCTTCTATTCCACGCTTCTGGCGTAGAACCTTCGAGCAAGACTGAATTAAAGAGCCTCTGAAGGACTCTTAGTACCGGTATTCCAACCTCTCAGAAGTTCGGATGTAAACCCGTTTTCACCCGGTGTTTTTTTTTGTATCTATTTGCCAAATTTTATTGAAATCTAGTCCAATCGAGAACCTCCTCCTTTTATTTTTAAGTCGGTTAAAAATTGTTTCATTTCCTACGTGCAATTTTCAATGTTCGTATCCTTTTTTTTTAATATATTTTTACGACAACAAGTGACGAGACGTACAAGTCATAAGACTGGTGGAAACGACACGTCTGTTCGTAGTCGTTGCTTTCAGTTTGATCAGACAGATCAGAGATCAGATCTAAGGGACACTGCGCCCGTCACCCAGAGACATAAGTTGACCAGTTCCATGTACCTGTAATACCACACTTACCCTTCACAACCAGAATGTAGTAATGGTCACATTACCTGTTTAGCGGCAGAAATAGATAAGGTAAGGTAATTACTGTCAATTATCACAATGGATTCTTTCACAAGTTGCTCTACTGCTACCAACTTTAAATTTAAATTGTAATGCGTTTGTTGAGTTTCGTATAATGCTGTAACCTACAAAGCTTCTGCCTTTAATCGTACGTTTCTTTAGTATCTGAGACAATGTTGCCAACTGTTTATAGTAGCAACAATGCAAGGAACATTTCAATTACGATATGCGGTCAATAGAAGACCAATCACAATAAAATTAATGCAAATTTTACGAGTATACAATTCACACTTTTATGTCGCGACGACCAATCCTGTCGGCTTGATAATAAATTTTATGCTTGCCTGCGGTGTATTAGTGTTGGCCTACTACCTCTTTACGCTAAGGATATTAATAAAAAGTCTATATTTCACTTAAGTATGTTCTACGTATTTCTACATACTTACCTGAGTTCCAAGCTACACGCACACCTTTACTTTTATAACCAAGATCTCTGTTAATAATGTTCTATTTTGTGTGAGATAATATTGATATGTCATAGTTACCCTATTTCAGTCCCACTGCTGAGCAAAAGTCTCCTCTCACAATGAGAATGCTTAAACACAGCAGTAACGGATTGGGAACTTCACACACATCATTAAATTGCTTTGCAGATGTGTGTAGGTTTATGTACACATTTAAGTGAAGAACCTGGATCTCTGTTTATCATAATGTTCTATTTTGCGTGATATAATTTTGAACAGTAATAGTTACCCTATTTTAGTCCCATTGCTGGGCACAGGCCTCCTCTCACAATGTGAGTGTTCGAACTGTAAGATAGATAGCTAGATAAAACGTTTATATCTTGCATTACACACAACAATAAAGAAATAATAATAATACAGTAAATGGATTAAAAGGGAAACACAGAAATCAAAATTAAATAACATAAAATAAAAATAAACAGTAAAAGCTTAAATTTAAAAAAAAAACGTAAAAACTAGTACTAACTCAATGATCAAGACCTTGTGTGTGCTGAAGCCAGTCTAATACATTGTGGCTCAGTACAAAATTTGCCCAAAAGCATTGCACTGATTTTCAGCCAGCACCTTCCCTGGTAGAGCGTTGTGGTGCATCAAAAGCAAAAAATATTGTGAAGTGAATGTAGTGTACATATATGTCAGTACCGATATGAGTGTTATGTAGATTATAAAAATAAAAAAATATAAAGAAATGTAAAAAAAATCGGAAAAAATAAATAAAATCAAAATTGTAACAAAAATTCATAATTGAGATTATAATTAAAATAACAATAATCACTATCCAATAGCGATGACAGTAATCGTAACATAAAATTAATAATAAATGTCTATAAAATAAAGGGACTTCACTCTAGAAGTAACGGATTGGGCACTTCACTCAATAGTGTCAATATCATTAAATAGTGCCGTCACAATGTATTGTCCCTTAAAAGCTCATGGTAATTTTTAACCAACTTCAAAAAAAGGAGGAGGTTCTCAACTGTATGTTTTTTTATATGTATGTTACGCGATAACTCCGGTATTTGTGAACCGATTTTCATGATTCTTTTTTTGTTAGAAAAAGGGTACCTCCAGAGTGGTCGCATTTCATTTTGTAGAAAATCATCCACCTCTAAGGGTGGCAGTTCACGCATTCATTTTTATAAATAGCGCCTAAATTTTACTTAAGGCGTAATTATTTTAGTGGTTGGTTTTGCTATTCTCCAATTCAGGGCGTTTTTCTCTCAATATACTTTGAGTAGTGAGAACCGATTTTTATTATCTCCTGTGTCAAGTCCTGTATGGGGGCTAACTAGGGGATATTTCAATAAAACTTGGCAAATAGACGTAATTCCACGTACTTTTGAGGTCGGTTTTTTTAATACTCTGTACTGAGATTATAAATTACATTTTGCACACAAATATGCAAGCCCGGATTTGAACACACGACTCTCGGCTTGAGAGGAGTTAGATCAAACCACTAGGCTACCACGGCACTTACGCATTGATTTATAGACTCCGTCTAATTGATAAATAAATTATTAATGCTACGCTTCACAATACACAACGATGGTAGAATAATGGGAGAATGTTTGGTTCTCAATGATGATGACGGTTCGGGTCCCTATGGTGGCAAGTATCTATGACTTTTACTTCTAACTTACGTACAGTACAGTGTTATCGTGATAATTTATTTTTGGAAAGGTTTTGAAAATTTGTAAACAAAACTCAACTACTTCGTACATGGTATCGATAAAAAATGTAGATTATATAAAAAAAAATGCTTTTTAATTTAGTAGTTATTAATAGCTAATTGTTTCGGAATGTGCATACAGTGTCTAACTTTTAAGTAGCAAGTAGAGCTCCTTGTGAAAGAGTTCGTCCAGAGAAAGTACTGCCACCATACCTATATCTGTCGTCATGCACTTATGTAAGCATTACTGCGTTCCGGTTTGGAAGGGTGAGGGTGCTGGTGAAATTACAGGCACATGGGATTTGGCAACTTATGTCTCAGAGTGACGGGCGCGGTGGCAGTGCCCCTCAAATCTTTGCAATTTAAAGCTCTGAGTGGCACTGCAACTGCTATGGGCCGCTTGTCACGCTTGTCGCTTGTCGCTTACCACCAGACACGACTTATACGCCCAGTCGCTTGGTATCATAAAAAAAACTTTATAAAGGCATAAAATATAGATCTATGAGGACATCATCATCATCAGCCTATCGCAGTCCACTGCTGGACATAGGCCTCCCCCAATGTGCGCCATTTCGCCCGATCCTCAGGACGACAAAGTAGAGAAAAGCATTAAAAAGTTTTATAGACAAGTTACAAAGTTACTACTTTAAAGCCATTAATTTTCCGAAACCCAATACAAACGTGTTTAACACTTTGCAATGAAATATAGATCCGCAATAAATATTATCGATTTATCTAACATTATATACATTTATAATTAAGCATATTTAATCGCCGTTCGTCATGGAGAGACGCCGGCGCCACGTCTCTGCGTTACAAGGCAAATTTGATTTGCATTTATATATATTATTGATTTTGTCATTTACATGTAGATCATAAATAATTTAACAAATAATGGGTGATGTTATAACAACAATATGTAACAAATAGAATTAGGTTACGTATAGTAAGCTACAAAACTTAGGGTATCATGAAATAGACGAATCCGTCGCTCGGTGTTCACATCAGCCTTCTGAAGTACAAGGTCCTCTTGGTTAGACAGGGAAAGCTGGGTGTTAATTGAGAAGGCCTTCATCTAATAAACTTACATATAATAAGTGTAATTCATCATAAAGCAGCCAGGTAGGTCTTAAAATATAATACTAGAAGAGCTCCTTGTTCGTCCAGGTAAGTACTGCCATAGACAAAAGAAATGCTGTACAGACAACGACAATACTGAGAGAGAAACCGTGACAGAGACCATTACCAAGAGATTTTTATTTACAGTAAGTACAGTACCTACGTGGTTAAAAAAATCCATCCCCGCAAACCTATTTCTCATGATTCTTATCTATTCATTTATATCGAATAATAAATCCAGTCATGCTATTAGTATCTAAAACATAAATAATTATTTAAGCGTTATGTATTATCGTAATGTTGCAGAAAATGCACGTCAATGACGCACACAGGTGCTGCGCCGGCGCCAGCGGCACCACTGGCGCCCGGTAACCAATCAGATTGACGCTTATGCACGGATTAACAAATCGTTATCGATACAATCTGTCTATCTATATAGATTATCAAATAGCTGTAAGATTTTTCATCGTCGGAATTTATACGAGAATTAATTTCTATATGAAAATCAAGATGGCGGTGTTCCCAATGCAATTAAGTGGTATTATATTGTGGGCATTAATATAGATGTTAAATTAACACAATGTGCAGCAAATGATCCATGTAGCTTAAAAATCGAACACATGTATAATAAAATAATGTCATTACTGTCAGTGTCATTGCCTTATTCGGACGCGTCTAGATTGAAAATTATAAGTCTTCCTGGCATAGTAGAGCGCATCATGGAGACTCATGCCGTGAGCCGTACACACTTGGTCGGACCATCTTGTGGGATTGCGAACCCTCAGACGTTTACCGTCGATCTGTCCGGTGACCATTACTTGTTCGAGTTGTGCCCTTCTTTCCTATCAATATGAGCAAAGAAATCAAAACATCTTACGTAGATATAAGGTGGACAGTCTCGTCTGGACGTTGAGCTCCCGCAGAATTGACTCGACTCCCAACATTTTCCTCTAGCACCATATCTCAAAGGCGTTTACAGTATATAAATTATAAGCATGGAGCATGAAATTATTAATTTATTCCCATAGTTATCTACACATATAATAACAAATTCTTTGACATTAATTCAGAATACTATTGTAAAACTGCATGGAACACGCTAAACACCTTTTATTACACCGCCTCAGCTTACTACCTATATGTACAAATATTCCACTGCCACTGCTGTACCCGCCACCTTTAAAAAGTAAGTATTTTTTGTGATATCGTTTTATCTTGTACTGGTAAAATCTAGAGTCAAGTGTACACGCTTCGTATTAGTATCGAAGGGAAGGAACAATTACAAAGCCGTGAGATTGTTTTCTTTTAAACAGTATTATGATATGTATATTCCCATTGTAATTAGTACTAATTAAGGTATATAAACCCTGAGTTCAACTTATCTAATTATAGAGTTTGGAAACCACCTCGGTGTCAGTATAAAATTATATTAATATTGAATTAGTGGCTGATTTACTAGGCGTACATAATTTTAGCCACGGTCTTTAATGAGGAAATGTAATTTTAAATAAAACAGATTGTATACTATAAGACATGGATTCAAAGATTAGATAACATAACAGATTATGTCAACTAGATCTATTAGGCATAATTTTAAATATACCTGTGTTAAACAGTAGTGCGAAAGGGCGCGACTAAAGCGCGAGCGACATAAAGCGCGAGATACTGCTATTCTCGCAATTATGTCGTTCTCGCGGAAGTCGCGCCTTAGCGTGCTAGCACTACTGTTTGACACAGGTAGTGTTAGGTCATAGACGAGTTTAGATAATGAAAAAAATATTTTCAATAAAAAACAAATTATTTACAAAAAACAATTATACTGGATTTAGATCCGGGAATATTTTAATTTCCAATATACTGGGTTATTTTTAATTTTAATATTAACAACCTAGCAGGACTGTATTACTGACATCAGAAACAATGCAACTATATTGAATTACACACGTTTCGATTGGTAATTAAATGAATACGATTAGGGTTAACAAGCGAAAGTGTAAGAGAGAAGGTGTCGCTATGAAAACTAGAGTAAGAGTGTCTTAAACCCGGCTGTCAGCATCATAAAATCTAGATTTCTAAAATCTAAGTATATATAGATTTATGCGGGTAGTTATCGAATAAGTGGTTAGGCGATAAATTCACGCATGATTGAACAATTACACGATTAGATTAAGGGCGGTACGAACGCTTAACAGCGCGCTTTGTGTTGTTAAGGCGACTTGTTACGACTTAATTAATAAGGAGTATTAATTTTATGCGTACATATGTATATTCACACAAAATACGGTATTACAGTTATTTGTTAACTTACAATTAGCCAATTTTTTATAAGAAAATAAGTACGCAAATGACCACCATCTTAACTGATGGAAAGCGACGATGAGGTCGACGATGTAGCATGTACATTTAAATAATGCCTATTCACTCTCGCCTTGAAAAGGCCGAAGTTATAGCTGTGGCACATAAGATTGAAACTTATAATTCATAAACATTTATTAGTAATGCAACAGACCCCTGCTTCTACTTCCGCAACTGCAGAAGTACCGCACACCTTTTCACATTTGTTTCCGTTTCTGATTACACAACTTTCTTAACAGAACTTTTATTGGAAGTTTATAAGTTCACGATGGATCAGGCGCGTGCGCGTATTGCTTGGCGGTGCGGCGCGTGTGTTTTAGCAGTATTGTATTAACAGTTTGTGTTAAATGCAACATTGAATCATACACAAGCCATATTTGGACCTATTTCGTTCAGATCTTTATAGTATTTACACTTCCGCTTCCGCACCGTTTCTGCTAAGATTTACTTTTGATGACTGTTTCCGTTAAGATACGTCCGTTGCATCACTATCAGTTAAGGGCGTTCGGGGATCAAGTCCGCTGGAATGGAATTCTACTCTTTAGCCGTTCGCCATATAAACGTGAAAGTAAAACGCTTAGTGCGAATCTTTGGAATATCCACATTGTGTCCCAATGCTATGCAAAATAGTCCCTAATTGTTCATCATAAATACCAATGCAGTTTTGTACAAAAGTTTCATAGAAATACTAACAAACTAAATAGATCGGATTACTTCGAAAATCCAAACAAATTTTTTATATGCGAAAGTAAGTCTGTCTGTTACGTTTTCACGCCTAAACCGCTAAAATAATTTTAATAAATTTTGGTATAGGAATAGATGGAACGTAGGAGAAGGATGTAGGCTACTTTTGTGATAAAAATAAATCTTAAAGGGGGTGAAATAGAGAATGAAAGTTTGTATGTTAAATCAATCATTTTTTAAGTGAGCTAAAGGCGCTCAACATCCTATTCGTATTCGTTCCAAGATTATACAAATCTAGAAAACTGGGACCCACTTGGGATCTCGCTTGTGCACTAAGCCCTATTAGAATCCGATAAAATACGAATATCGCTTGTACACCTAGAGATAAAATGATCCCTGTGACATTTCGGACCGTCATTTCTCAGCTTCGGAAGTGATACGAATCGGAACGTAGTGCGCAAACGCTGTAAGGGATCTGATAATTCACATTTATGCATTTTTCTTTCAACGAAATTGTATTATGTTCTAATTAAATCTATGGCATATATATATAATATTATTATTATTTGGTAAGAAATAAACATCGAGTATATAACCAGAAATAGAGACGAAATGTCATTTAATTTGTTTGAAAACTATTCGCCATATCGTTACTGTGACAACTGCGCTCCGATTGGCTAGTCCGAGTTCGAAATAATTGACGGGTGTCGTCAATGGGTGTCGTCAACTGTTTCACTTCAAATCGACCAGTTAATTTGAGCTTTGCTATAATGGATGAAAATTGCAAAATTATATATTTAATATTTAATTACCGATGAAACGTGATTCCGTTTGTTTTGAACTTAGATGTTTTGCTGTTTTTCCGATACCACCGTATGGAACAGCCCACATTGTTAGAGATATTATCTTTATCATAATAAATACAGAATATTTATTTTTTGGAATATACGGAGACGTATACACAGGTCAGTAGTTGGCCTGTCTATATTTCAGTGCAAACGAGAGTTGATATTTATAAGTGCTGTATTGCTAATGTGTTACCAGAAATATATGGCCCTTATTTCGTCTCTATTTCTGGTTATATACTCGATGGAAATAAACAATGTTTCAGTATTATTGACCAAGTACTCTCAAGGTAAAAGAGGGGATGATTTGAATAATTTTGTTAAAGTACTTACCTACTTTTGTATAATACCTATCTGTGATCCATTTCATATTTATGCCTTTAGAGCGTTTGTGCACTACGTCCGATTCGTATCACTTCCGAATCCAAGAAATAATGGTCCGAAATGTCACAGGGATCATTTTATCTCTAGGTGTACAAGCGATACTCGTATTTTCTTGGATTCGAAATGGACTTGTGCACAAGAGACATCCGAAGTGGGTGCGAGTTTTTTAAAGATTTATATAGTCTCGGATTTGGAACGAATTCCCAATCGGATGAAGTGCGCAAATGCGTTTAATAAGAAATAAAAAATGTTTGAAATAAGATACCTAGATATTGCACTTTTCTCTAGGTGTTGTACCTTTTCTAGGTATTGTAATTTATTTTATTTATATTACCTTTTCATATAGATTTTGATAAAAAATTGTAATAGTACATACAGTAGGCTACTCGAAGTACCCATCTCGACTTTGCTCAGGGCTCATTGAAAACCAGCGCCACAGCGGAAAATAAGTTGAATGACCGCACAAATAACAGTACAATTTGTAGTCGTTATATTTTGTTTCTTGCTTTTTGTCTGTTTTATCTTGTGTTATGTTGTTTTTTATTTTGTTTATTAATTATTTTTATTTGTTTTGCTTGTGTTTTGCCTATTAATAAATGTCTATTCTATTCTAGTCATACTTATTTTACGCAGGTGAAGTCGCGGGCACCATGTAGTTCTATATAGATGAAACACATTTGTTAAATACAAAACCAGAAGCACCTTATTTCTGCGCAGTATTGCAGAACAAGTGTCACAGTTAATCTTGTAATGCGTCAGTTAGGCATTGTAGTAGCTAACTTATACATGCTAGATAGTGCCGTAGTACGCAACTAGATTATGGTGCAGTATCGACCTCAGAAGGCCGTCAGCTCAATCGATATTCCATTCTTTGATTTACCGCTACAAGAATGCTAATCTCGCAAGAATGCTATTGGTTTCTGTATGAATTGGAGCAATTCCTGTTATTTTATACGTATTTTATGTAGAAACAAGTTAGGTATTTTATCTATATTAGGTTGAGAATTGAGAGTATAATTACATTACGTTAAGCCATTTAGGCACTTCCTTTTTATAAGCCTATGTTATCCCGTTGGTTACGCACTAAAATCTCTTAGGAATATTAGAGGCCTGGGGGCCTACCTTATAACCTTTCAAAAAACAATCTTATTTCAAATCGAGTTCTTAGGTTTTCGCGATTGTTACACATAGGAAATGAAACTATTTTTCCGGATTTAAATCGCGTATATTTGTTTTTCAAATAAACCGACGTTTCGGGCCCTTGACATTTAATATACGCGATTTAAATCCGGAAAAATAGTTTCATTTCCAATCCTATTTCAATGTAAGCTTATTATAATACCACTCATATACGTACCATGATAAAGAGACCGTACCTACCGACCGTACATATTGAAGAGATATATGTAAATAAATAAGTAAAACTGAATCAGAAGCAGCAGAGCTCTTTGTGAAAGTGTTCCTCCAGGGATGTACTGCCACCTTCCCTATTTCTGCCGCCAAGCAGTAATATCGACATTACAGTGTTCCGATTTTGAAGGGTAAGGGTGCTGGTGAAATTACAGGCACAGGAGACTTGTCAACTTATGTCTCAGGGTGACGGGCGCAGGGGTAGTGGCCCTCAGATCTTTGCAATTTAAAAGCTCTGCGTGACACTGCAACTGTTATGGACAGGCGTGTAGCTTACCATCAGGCGCTCGTCTTGTTCGTCCCGTCACTTGAAGTCATAAAAATAAGTATTATAGTTTATATTAGTGTTCATCATAATTTATCATGCTGATCAAGCAAGGTCCATTGGAAGGTTTGAAAAGTCGACTGAGGGATTAGGTTTAATAGTGTCCTATAAGTAGGCGACAAGCTGGCAACCTGTCACTATGGTGCACTAAGTTACACAAGATTGTATACAATCTTAACCCAAGCATATGCCAAATGTGGCTTTAGTTGTACTGTGTCACTTAAAGCTCTGTCTACCCCTATATGAGAACCCAAAGGCCTGAGTATATGTATGTACGTATCATCATAATTTATCCCTTGGCATTATATTTGTGACATTAATAATACGAAATTCTATTTTATATAATTGGCGCAAATGAACATTATGTTGTGTTTTATACAGATCTACTAAAACACAATATTGTGCTTCTGAACGTCTTCTTCGTCCCGTCACTTGATATTATAAAAAAAAACTTAATTTTTAATAATTACCAATCAATATTTAGACAATAAATTCGAAAATAATATCGTTTCCGTTGTGTCCGAATAACTATTTTAAGTTTGCTAAATATGATACAAGAACAATATTACTTTAATATCAAAGGCGCGTCATAGTACAAATTGAGTAGATGAATAGTCACAAAGCTGCCTATAATCATACATACATCATAGTTTTAACATTATAATAAGCTTGGTACGAAAAGTCAATAAAAGGTTAAAGTATATTGTTTTAAGAGGTTGTGGTAGTCCCTGCTCTTTGGTGGGCAGCGTAAAATATAATAGCCAATCTCTCATTTTCATTCTGACGCAAATTCTTCCTGTTCGGAAATAATACTCATAAAAATAATAACAAAGATATTGTTTTTGTATCACATAATTTTTGATTTGTTGTGTACGTAAGCATGACGTAAGCCCATTATTGTAATACTTAATTGTGTCCTGTATTTAGGTCTACAGGTAAATTAGCAGAACCTTTTGTTTGTGTTTTCCTTTTGTTAATTGTCATTTGTGTGTTTTTTTCCAGTTGAATAAACTAATAAATAAAAAAAAATTGATACGAATGAATGGTTAGTAAAATAATAAAAATAAAATTAATAAATTTACGCACTAATGTAATTAATTGCCTATAAGCAGTAATCACGTAAGTAACCACGCACACGAGTTGTTCTACTCGTCATTTTGTTTCATGAAAAATATAATTACAAATATGTGCTACACTTAAAGCACACATGAAGTTTGCTTCAAAGTTTACCTAAAAATAGACATACAGAAATATTTACACTGAAAAATGTTGATTTTAATCAAAGTAATCTATCAAGATGCTTGATGGAATCAATCACAACATGATTAATTTCGTTACTTAAAACTAAATCTTTCACAAGGAGCTCCACTGACAGAGTCTGTCGTCGGGGCGTCACTCGTGAAATTGTAAGAGCTTATTATGAAAGGGCACATCTAAGGAAATACTACCACTATACTTATTTATGACACCAAGCAGTAACATGACCGGTACTACGCTCTGGTTTTGAATGATAAGGGCGCCGGCGATTTTTTTTACAAAAGAAATAAGTGCGCATCTCACCTGATGGAAAGTGACGATGAGGTCAACGATGCAGCATGCACACCCAAATAATGCCTATTCATTCTCGCTTTGAAAGACCCAAGGTACCATAGCGACTACACTCACTGTATATACTTGAAACTGAGGTCGAACCATTTTTGTTTTTATTACAAACTAATAACCATGAAAGCCATCTATCTATATTACCTACATATACACGAATACGCACGTAAGCAGAACTATCCTTCACCTGCCAATTTCTTGATATATTTAGCTTCATCTTCTTCACAGTCAAAAATCTTTACTTCACAGGTAAGCAAATTACACTTGTAATCGTCATACCGATTAAACTCTACTGCTAATTCGTAAGACAGATTCCCCTGAGAAGAATGAGCAAAAAACTCTAGGCGTTGCTCTTTGTAAATATACTTTTGAATACATTTATCATTACAATATCCAATTTAAACATATTAGAACGAGTACAGATTTTAGGTTTTCTTACACGCCGGTTTATTCTTGGTACATTTGACCTGGCAATTTGTATCTGGCTATTTGCGATGTAACCAACGACGTTTATTAATAAAGGACCTAACGTGTTATCAGTTTTAACACTAACTATAAGTTGTACGACAAGTATTTATTGCCGTGATTAACCGAGTAAGGTAAATGTAATTAGTAAAGCTAGCGCTTGAATACGATTAAGTATTTCTCACTGGCGGTTATTGTTTTGCATGTAAAATGGATCCATACTTTGAAAATGAAAATGGTGAATCAATCACTGATTGCTATATGATGTGAAAACACGATTCCTGACAATTTTCACAATAGAAAAAAAAACACAAACTTACCTCGAAATTTTGCAAGAAAACTGCTGTATTCAATAGGTACTTTCCACATACCAAAAATCTTTTTTTTATCAACTGACCTAAATAGAACACGCATCCTATACGATAAACATTTTTCAAATGACTTTGTTTTCGTTTGTAAAAAATAAATTCTTAAAATAATGCCAGTGTCCCTGCCACTCGACCTAAGCAAAACGAACCGTATTGGTACGGCATTATTAAATTATGTATTGTATTATTATTATTGGCAAACATTTTATTTCGAGCTCAGGTAGTAGTAGTAGACTCTTAAATAGGTGAGACAAAATTTCACATTATAGATTTTCTTTTTTTATGATACAAAATGACTGGCCATAACAGTTGCAGTGCCACTCAGAGCTTTAAATCGCAAAGATCTGAGGGGCACTACCACTGCGCCCGTCACCCTGAGACATAAGTTGATTAGTCCCATGTGCCTGTATTGTACTTTCACCAGCACCCTTAGGGCGCATTTATTTGACACGAATTTCATCGGACTGTCATGGCAAAATACGCTCTATTTATTCAAGTTTTTAACTTAAATTAGCGTCCCAGGCACGCGGGCAACCCTGGCTCGAATTTGGTCTACGCGCGGTTGTATTATTCAGAGGAATTTAAATGTTGTTGCCTAGTAAATAGAATTCAGATTCGCTGTTAATGTACACGTAGGCGTGGTAACTGGGCGGTCGCCGCGCGGCGGCCGCGCGAATACTTTCTCGGCGTGTAACTGGGCATTTACTGTTCACATAACTGCTTGTCGGTAGAAATAGGTACCGTGGCAGTACCTCTCTAAACGAACTCTTTCACAAGGAGCTCTGCTGCTACTAAATATATGTTTTCGTTTCATGTAGTTCGTATAACTTTTTATGACTTTCATGCAATAATAATATCATTGCTTTAATGTAATAGAAGCACTTTGATGATTAGACTGGCTTAGTTAAGGCTTATGCAGTGCTTCGTCATTGCAATCAGTAGTTTGTTTTTCTATTTATTTATTTAAAGGAAGATAAACAGCTGAAAACTAAATTAAGTAATAATAGTAACAACTGAGAGCCAATTAAAGATCCTAATAAATAAAAATACATTAAGGAATCTGGGTGCACAATTTACCTAACTTATTACATAAAACATAATAGTTATTTTTGATACAAGTGCGGAAAGTTAGCCCGTATTCACGAGACTCGAGACAAGTGAAAATGACAAATCCGTACGTGTATCAAACGACGTTTTTTAATACATTTGCGAAAAAACTACATTAAAAGTAAAATAAAACAGTACATTTTAGTGGCGCAGCGGTCTCGCTTAATACTCACCTCCGGTCATTGTTAATACTCAATCAGCCATCTTTATGCAAAATATTTTGGTATTTTTAAATGTAACCCCTTGTTTATAAAACACCTATGCAATGTAAACAAGTAAGATGTTTGTAAGTAAATATAAGTTTTAATGACGAATAATTTACGTCACAAAGCACATAAATATTAAATAAATATACGACCTCTTTAGTTCTATGTTTAAGACTTGAAATAATAATAAATTTAAAAAAATGGAACAGTAAAAAGCACTAGTGCGAAAAATCCAACTTTCGGCACGATTTGTTTTACGAAAAATACCACGTTTTGAGCAACTGTTTAAAAAAGAGAGAAAAACCACAGCAGTTGTAAAACTCACAAAGAATCAAAGAATTGCTCACTCAGTGCTTTCATTGCCTAAATTACACTCATATTGAAAAGATCTAGATCAAAAGTATTACATAAAATGTTAAAATTAATCATTGCACGTCACGTAAACTTGTTTTGCCTGTAATTAGTAGAACCAAAGGTAAATTGTTTCTTTGATACATAGTGACGAGAAGTACTAGCCGTGCGCCGGGTAGTAAGCGACACGCCTGTTTATAGCATGCAACTGCTTACCACCACTCAGATCTTTAAATCGGAAAGATGTGATTTAGCAGCAGTAGACCTCCTTGAGAAAGAGTTCACACAACAGAGTGGGAATATTTTCCTAGACGAACTCTTTCACAAGAAGCTCTTCTGCAAATAAATTGATCTACAGAAATCTTTTGCTCTGTCACATGTGGGGTTCATAACGAACAGTTCTAATGTTGGTTAAACCACAGGTAAAGCAAAGATAGTTTAACGGTCTGTCGGAGGTTCGATGTACCTTTCCTAAACGGTTAATATTAACTACTACATGGCTTAATGGTGGAGAAAACATAGTGAGGAAACAATTGTGTTGGAATAGGCTCACTAAATTATCTAAATGTAAAAACCAATGACCTAATTTTATTAATCTCTCGGGTATCATAACAAGCTATGACTTTTGCGAATCAATCAGTTTATAATGTTTACGACACGCTTATGTCAACGCTAATTTTTAATGCGGTATGAGAACGGTACAATGCTGTGTTACAAACTTATATTTGCGGTGACATAAATGTCAAAATAATCTTCGGCTGTTGAAGGTACCTTGAATCTAAATACTTTAGTGATAAAACGCTATTGTGGAATAAAGTCCAAACAGCTCAATTCAAGAATTGATCAAATAATTAATTTATCATCAAGATTACAACGATCATATTGTCCAAGTCAAGAGTTGGTTGGTTGTTGTTTAAAGTTGGCAGCAATATAAATCTTTAGCTCCTGTCATCGAGGCGTCACTTGTGAAAGTGTGCAAAATTTAATGCACACACCCTTTTTGGTGCGTCGGATCATCGCGCACAAAAGTTGAAACATAAATTATGTAATGAATTATTTAACACCACATGCGCATGTTTTATGTATCGATAATGACACAACAAACTATGTTATACAAAATAAATTTAAAAAGTACTATATATGAAAGAGATAATCTATTCACTACAATCGTAAATATAGAATTTTGTACCTTTGATATAAATATAAATAAAGCCACATTACGTTAAAAGCTTTTATCACATGAAAGCCATAAAAATAATACGAACTACTTAAAATACTCTGTAAGTAGTTGAAACACTAACCGCGAAAAGCCAAGAAAGAAGAAGAAACAAATTACGTATAATATGTCAATTTTATAACTCCTTTATTACTATGTTTATATGTATATTTTATTTTTAATATTTATCACGATGTTTCACCATGATATTTGATTTTATTTTTTGTGTAATTACTCCACTAGTTTGTTATAATTATTATTACAAAGAGTAGATACCAAGAGAAATTCCTTCGATCGGACTGGATTTGAACCAGGGCCTTCAGCATACCATGCCTGACCCTCTTCAAACTAGACTCGACTCAGCAGACCTTACGTGCTTGTTGTAGATAATAATAATAATAATAATAATAATGTGTATTGTTACAAAATAGTTACAACACAATAGTGAAGTCCCTGACACCTGAGCAAGGTATAACCTGTGTTACAGGAGTCAGTGTCCTCTCTCAAACATTTGACCTTACATTACCTATTTCTTAACAATTTTAATAGAAACATTATTAAATAAATTACATATTATATGTTTTACTGAGTGTGTGTGTGAGTGTGTGTGTGTTTGTGTGGGTGTGTGTGTGTGTGTGTGTGTGTTTGTGTGTGTGTGTGTGTGTGTGTGTGTGTGTGTGTGTGTGTGTGAACGTGCATGTGCGCGGGTGTAGGTGTGTGTGTGCCTGCGTTTGTGTGTGACAATATACATTCGCGCGTTAGTAGTATAGGGTCTATTACATTGTTATTACCTGCAAAACTTTATTTTTTCTCAGTTGTTACAATAAGGTTTCAGTTTTATAGTAAGATCTTTGTTTTTTGAGAAATATATGCAATCTTCTATTTAAGCATAAAAAGTTACAGACTAATTTCGTTCGTAGAATCTTTAAACCTCTTTTTGTCAACTTTTTATGTCCCTTGCAGATGTTGCCTTATTACAAAGGGTGCGATCTATTTTATTTAAATCTAATATTAATAATTAATACTATTATTTACATTAATAATACTTTTCAATCAAGTTGAAATTAAATGGAACTATTTTTTCAGATAGCTACTATGAGACTTGTAGAGTCCGAACCGTTGGTTATATTTTACGGGACTAACAAGAGTCGATACTCCTTCGCTCGAATTTAAAATTTTAACTGTTTATTAAAACGGTTCATTTTGCTAGGGTCGAGCAGCAGGACTCTGGCTTTATTTCTGAATAAATTTCTTTACAAACGAAATTAAAGCTGTTTGTAAAATGTATATTGGTATAGTATACGTGTTATATGACTAAAGTTCAATAGATATTTAAAAAAATCATTGGTATATATAAAATAAGTAATCAGTAATCGTTTATTGCATAGTCACATGTTAATAATAATAAAATTACAGTACATGTGACACCCTGTAAGGGTGTTTGCAAAGAGAGTGGCGCTATACACATTTTAAAAATAAGATAAAAATTATTACACAGTACTATTTTCTAATTGATACCACGCATACAAAATGGTGTCTAGTAGGACTATATAATTTACACATTATGTTTCAACTCTATACTAATTGATATAATTTTAAAACTAAATACTAATTGAAATAATTTTATGTACATACATTTATACACAGAAACATCCAATTATAATTGTCTATTATTATTTCATATTAAATCATTTAAAAAAGGCATCTATTAAATACAGAGATTTCCTTGTAAAACTGCGAGATAGGTTTGTGTTTTTTTGCTATCGTGAAATATTTTTAGGAATCGTGTTTTGACATCGTATACTAATCAGTGTTCATTCTCAATTTTACTATATATTTTTTCCATAGTGATTAATTCAACACTTTCACTGTTATATGAAATCAATTTATTATTTTATTTATTAATTTATATTATTTGAGGTAGTAATAGATTCTTAAAAGATACACATGACCAACGCAGTTGGAGTGCTAATCAGAGCTTTAACTCGCAAAGATCTCAGGGGCGCTGCCACTGCGTCTATCACCCTGGGGTATAAGTTGATAAGTTCCGTGTGTTTATAATTTCACCAGCACCCTTACTTCAAAACCGGAACGCAGTAATGCTCACATTACTAGCTTGGTGGCAAAAATAGGTAAGGTGGTAATACTCAGTCAAAATCAAATAATTATTTATTCCATAGGCAAAATGTTTACACTTGAAAACGTCATTTCTTAAGCTATAGCTCGTTCCTAAACTCGAATGTCCTGGAATAACACTTTGGATCATAATTGTGTGGAATTAAGACTCATGTTGTCTTTCTATACATCTTTATCTAACAAATACTCTTCAATTTTGTAATATGACTTTTCAATTAAAATACTTTTAATGTATTTTTAAACTTAGGTAATGATAATCTTAATATATACTCCGGAATCTAACGTATACCGTTCCCTATAACTGCCGTCCTTATCATAAAAAACGTATTCGACATTTTTAGTGAAATTGAGTTTTTAACATATCTGGAACCAGCGAAAGGAGACCAACCCCCTGTAAGCGGTTTTTTATATCTTATTTAGTTTCAGTTTTATTGTGAAGCAAAATCAGCGTAACTGACATTTTCAAAGAAAAAAAATTTTGGTGCCAATGCACCAATTTAAAAGTTACCAAAATGCAAATGCGTGTTTATGAGAAGGGCCGAGTCCATCTATTCACGAACTCCTTCCCAACGAGTGCTACTAAAATTAACTAACAACCAAATATTTATTGAATTATTTTTGTAAAATTACTCCAATAGTTTGTTATAATTATTAATACAAAGATCGAACACTTAGAAAAATTCCTTCCATCCGCCTGGATTCGAACCGACGTCTTCTAGCAAACCGTGGCAGACGCTATGCCAACTAAGCCACGGAACGAACCAGCGGACCCACGAATTTTTCTATGTGCTTGTTGTTGGATCTTTGTATTTGAATTTTAACGTTTTTTAGCCGTAGCGCCATCTATGAGAAACCTATGAGAGTATTTCGTCACTCAGTTAGATACCTTCGGTTATATTAATAATTATAGCTAATAACTGTTATTTAAAAATAAAGAGTGAAATTAAAAGTTTACCTTCTTAGTATTTAGGTATCTACGTTGCACTGCCATAAAAGGATTAAACATTTGCGTTAAGCACGTAAGAGTACAAACAAGCGTGTATTTTCCAATATAACATTCTGCGTAAGAGGTAAAGTAAGTTTTCCTTATTACAAATTGCACTGTTACTTGTTTTAGTTATGGTACCCGTTAAACGCCAGGTATGGAATTCACAAATTGAGTTTTGTTATGTATTGTTGTTATCGTTTAAAAACACATTATGATTGTTACTGTGAAGTAGTTGCACCCACGTTGCGCAATAACATGGATCAATAACCAAGAGAACTGCTAATTGTGATACCTACAAGAAAACGGTAGTCGGGTATGTATTCTATTACTACATCAGATATCGCCGTAAACGCGCGTTATCTGCGCGTATACGTGTTGCAGACGCGTTGCAGACGCATTGTAGACGGGTTGTAGACGCGTTGTAGACGCGTTGTAGACTCGTTGTAGTGAATCGATTCAAACGCGCGCAAAACATCGTGTTGCATCGTTTTTCTGATCGGCTCAAGCCGATTCTGTGCTTGTGTTACCCTGTATTTATACTAATTGTTTATTTACATCTCTTTGATTCTCCGTGATCCCTTTTTCACTCTTCACCTTCTTAATCCCCTTTCCAAATTTATTCCCCGTTTAAAAAAAAGCAAGTCACAACCTTGTAAGTGGCTGAGACGCTAATCGCAAAAAGCGATTATAAAAATAACAACTTTACAGGAAGAATAAGAAGAGTAAAAGCTTCAATAACTCTTCTTTAGTAGCAGTAGAACTCCTTGTGAAAGAGTGCTCCAGGGAAGTAGTGCCATCTTACCTGTTTCTGCCGCCGAGCATTACTGCGTTCCGGTTTTGAAGGACAAAGGTGCTGTTGAAATTACAGGCACATGAGACTTATCAACTTATATCTCGAGGTGACTGGCGTGTGGCAATGTCCTTCAGATCTTTGTGTTGAAAAGCTCTGAGTGGCACTGCAACTGTTATGAATAGACGTGTCGCTTACCATCAGGTGCACGACTTGTACGTCTCATTACTTAGTGTCATAAAACAAACTGCACCTGCATTTATTTCGAAAAAATGTGTGACGTAAACAATGGAAATAAATGATATTAACCTGTGTTTTTTTACGTCGTAAATGAAATTTCAACTTAAATTTTCCAGAAAAAGTAGAAAAAAGTAATTTTCTTATTTTTGTAAAAATTAATTTGCACAGCAAAAATTTTTAAAAATTTCCACGTACTAGCACTATTATTTGTGTAAAAACGATAAGCGACGGACAAGCGTATCGCGCTAAATCTTTGTAATAGTAAAGTATTACAAAAAATAAATACTTTTGCGTTTTTATTGTTATAGACAACACCAAAAAGTAAGATAAAATAAAATAACAAAAACATCTTGAGTTGCATTAAAATACATTATTTATCTTTTTTGCGTGAAAGTAAAATTTAGGAGGTTCATAATAAATAATAAAAACAGCCACATAGAAACTTCAAGTAATAATAATAATAATAACGCACACACTCAACAGCTAGGCCGCTAGCCGCACTAGGGAAACCCTGTGTCGCTGGTGCTATGGACACACTTAGACAATCACAAATCACACCCAAACTCACGAGAGAAATAAATGTAGGCCATACAAATATTAGGGGTTAAAGTATGAAATTGCCGTTTTATTGCAATAGGTTCTTTGAATTTTCATAGAATCTTCATGGTTTGAGGTTTTCGAATGAAACTTTTTTCAAATGGTTTCTGTGATTTTTTTTTTTAAATTTGAAACATTTGAATATTGACTTTCAATTGTTTTTGTTATTCAATTTAGACAAGAAAGATGGATACTGCGAAAATTCGAGTGATTTTTGAATACGAGTTCCGACGCGGAACTAACGCGGCAGAAACAGCCCGCAATATCAATGCTGCGTTTGGAGAGGGGTCTACTAATGAACGCACCGTGCGATTTTGGCTTAAACGCTTTCGTGATGGAAATTTCGACTTAAAGAACGAGCCACGAGGAAGACCGCCCACACAGGTGAATAACGATGAATTAAGAGAGATAGTGGAAGCCGATCCTAGTCAAACTACCCAGGAATTAGCGGCATGGTTTAACATTACCTTACCCACAATATTGACTCACTTGCGTCAAATCAATAAAATAAAAAAATACGAAAAATGGGTGCCTCATGATTTGACTGATCTGCAGAAAGAAACGCGTGTTGAAACTTGTGTTGCCTTGTTGAACCGGTACAGAAATGAAGGAATATTGGATCGAATTGTAACATGTGATGAAAAGTGGATTCTTTATGATAACCGGAAAAGAAAAATGCAATGGCTGACCCCAGGTCAAATGCCACAACAGTGTCCTAAAGCTAAACTTACCAATAAAAAGGTAATGGTAACTGTTTGGTGGTCTCAGCATGGTGTTATTCACTATAGTTTTCTCCGATCTGGTCAAGCAATAACGGCAGATGTCTATTGTGCCGAACTCCGAACCATGTTGACAAAACTAGCAGTAAAACAGCCCCGACTCATGAATCGATGTTCACCATTATTGCTCCACGACAACGCGAGACCTCACACAGCACGAGAAACCATTTTGACCCTTCAGGAACTGCAGTTAGAAACCATTCGTCATCCTCCGTATTCACCAGACCTTGCTCCAACGGACTACCATTTTTTTCGTGATTTGGACATTTATCTACGTGACAAGAAGTTTTCTTCCCAGGAGGCAGTACAAAATGCTTTCACACAGTTTGTGCAGTCTAGATCGTCGGAGTTCTATCGCAAAGGCATTAATAACCTTCCCATTAGATGGCAGCAATGTATAGATAATAATGGCAACTATTTTGATTAAATAAATTTGTTAAAAATTTAAAAAATAAACAATTTAGATTTTCAGTACAAATCGGCAATTTCATACTTTAACCTCTATTATTAATCAAACCTAAACTAGAATAGGGATCATATAACGCAACTAATTCCAGAGCTATAAAGGGAGAGTGACTTTCTTCTTAATCCCATACCAGTGTTCCTTACTGTAGGTGGGTTATACAACCTCTTCATGTAAATTAATAATACTTTAGTACATAACTGTACCCGTTGGACAAAATCACCTCAATTTCGATATTGAAAATTAACTTTTACGGCGATAGCGGGCGTTCGCAAATTACTATGATTTTATACGCAAATAATTTTCACCGCGCGTAATAAATGACTACCGCACAACTTGATACCGACCATGTTTTATAAGGTGCGAGGAGAGCCGTTTGGCTCGATGTAGAAATTATTTTTGGTAATAATAATATTTAAGTAACCTACTAAAATCTGCTGCACTGACACCGCACTGACCAGTGCGTGTTTGCAAGATAAATAGGAAGCTAGCGAAATGCAGCAGTCGTTACCAATCATTTTATACGTTTCTGTATTGAAGACCTAAATATTTGTAGCAGTATAGCTCCTTGTAAAAGAGATCGACCAGGCAAGTACTACCACATTACCTATTTCTGCCGCCAAGCAGTAACGTCAGCATGACTGTGTTCCGGTTTTGAAGGGTAAGGTTGCTGGTGAAATTATAGGCACATGGGACTTGTCACCTTATGTCTCAAGGTGAAGGGCGCAGTGGCAGTGCCCCTTCGTGGCAGATCTTTGCGATTTAAAGCTCTGAGTGGCACTGCAACTGTTATGGAAAAGCGTGTTGCTTATTATTTGGCGCACAACTTGTTCGTCTCGTCACTTGATATTATAAACAAAAAGTTTATTTATTTCCAGCGTCTTATATTTTGTATTTTGTTTTAACAACCCAACGTTTCGGGCCCTTTACAGATCCCATGATCACGGCTAACTGAATATCATATTAAAGGTCAGCAAAGATGGAATGTAGAATCGAATTCAGCGTCTAATAGTCATGTCTATAAAATTTTAACATCAATTAAATATCAAATAGTAGATGTTACATTATGCAACTCGTTCAAATGAAAACCTGCAAATGTCCACATTCGAATGACATTTAATAAAACTTTACCATTTTACGATCGTACTGTCAACAGGTACGTTTATTACTTGCTTTGCATGAGAATTAAACTAATTTTAGTTACAAATAGCACTGCACTGTTACACACACCTGCCTATAGAAAAATAAATAACCCTTCACTTCGTTAAGCAACGAAAACGTGTCGATTCGTCGTGTCTAAGCTGAGATCTAAAGGGCGGAGAATAAAAACAAAGAACTTGTTTCTCGACAATCAATAATAACTAAATAACATACACACTCATAGCCCTGCACTAGAAAACCCTGTGTTGCGGGTGCCATGGACACACACACATAGATAACTCACGAGATAAATAAATATAGGCCACACAACTATTCAGAATCGGACCCGGGACCTCTGCGTGGCAGACCAGGATAGTAACAGTTCGGCCACGGAGGCAGCAGACAGTGGTCTTTCGAATGATTCTACGTGAACATGTAAAGATTTCATAATAATATTTAGAGTCATCTTCGCTCCGTCTTGTATTGCCACTAGTTTTTTTTTAATATAATATCAAGTGACGGGACGAACAAGTCGTGCGCCTGATGGTAAGGTACACGCCTGTATAAAACAATTGCAGTCCCCTCAAAGCTTTAAATTGCAAAGTGTTGAGGGGCACTGCCACTGCGTCTGTCATCCTGAGACATAAGTTAACAAGTCCATTTGCCTGTAATTTCACCAGCACGCTTACCCTTCAAAACCGGAACGCAATAATGCTCATATCACTGCTTGACGGCAGAAATAGGTTAGATACCCATACTTCCCTGAACGAATTTTTTCACGAGGACCTCCACAATTTCTATAAACTATCCATATACACATTCAATTGTTCGCTAGTAAATAAAATAAAAATTAAAAACTTAAAAGTACCTTTACACAAAAATCCAAACAAATGCAAATAGGAAATGCAAGCATGTATTCAAGGAATCTGTTTCGGCCTGCGTAATTGGGTTATAGTTGATAATGCTACGCCCAAATTGACATTTTCGGCTGTAGGTATTTCAACATCGTAATGTGATATGATAAGTGAATTGTAATATGAAAAAAATATATATTTTAGTTGATTTCCATCGTGGTACCGTAAACATCTACATCTCTTTACAAATAACTACAATAATGTTAGCACATTTATGATTTGAGTAGTAGATTTAGTAGCAGGTTTAGTAGAGGTTTAATAGATTTGAGTAGCAGTAGAGCTCCTTTCTGAAAGAGTTCGTCCAGGGAAGTATTGCCACCTTATATATTTCTGTCGCCAAGCAGTAGTGTGACCATTACTGCGTTCCGGTTTGGAAGGGTAAGTGTGTTGGTGAAATTCCAGATACATGGGACATGCCAACTTACGTCTCAGGGTGACGGGCGCAGTGGCGGTGCCAATAAGATCTTTGCGATTTAAAGCTCTAAACGGCACTGCAACTGTTATGGATAGGAGTGTCGCTTATCACCAGGCGCACTACTTGTTCGTCCCGTCATTAGGTATTATAAAAAAAGAGAAGAAAATCTAATTTATGTTAAGAACAATAGTATTTTTTTATGAAAAATAAATGTCACATTATAAGTAATGTTATTTAGCATTAGGATACTATGAATAAAAATAAATCGGTTGTTCTATAGTCATCTTCACGATGTCAGAAATTCATTTAAGGGGTAACGTAAGTATGCGCTTCTAGAAGTTACGATAAGATTCCGGTTGATATTTAAAATTTGTCATTTAAGAGGTTTAAAGCTATACTAAACTATGCAATAATAAGTTTAGGTATACTAGAAGTTATTACACAGCTTCTGTTTACTAGGATGACAAAAATTCACGGTAGTGACCCATTTAGCTCTTGTAGGATTGTCTCGGTCTATGATATTTGAAATAAATATTTTAGATGATAAACATAAAAATACACATTTGTAGACATTACAAATGTTTATTTACACTAACCCGCGGATCAGAACCAATTTAGAAAAATATACCTCCCAAAAAAGGAGGTCACTGGAATCGAACTCGGGACCTTATTATGCCACAATGCAAACCACTGGGTCTACGAGGTTGTCATGTGGTTAGAACTTTGTGTTGCATCCCGCAAATTGAACACCACGATAATTTTGAACTCTCCTGTCGTAATTGGCATAGAGGTTAATTTACATCTTAGAGCCCTTACACACGGCGAGTTTTAGCAGCGATGCAAATTTTATAGCGCCTAACTTATATTTATAATTTTCTTACTCATTCATGTCAGGGGAATCTCCGTGAGGTTAACCTATATAACGATTTCAAAAACAATTTGCTTACCTATTTAATAATAAAGGTCGCAATAAACTACTACCGTTCGAGCTGTAGCACCGTGCTTTAAATTCTAAACTTCGTACCTACATTTATTACAAATGAAAAGATTCATGTTTACCAGAAATTAAAATAAGATGATATTTATGTATAGATTTTTTCATACTACCAAGTGACGCGACAAATAAGTCGTTTACCTGGTGATAAGTGACACGTCTATCCATAACAGTTGCAGTGCCGCTCAGAGCTTGAAAATCGCAAAGATCTTAAGGGCACTGCCACTTCGATCGTCACTTTGAGACATAAGTTGCAAGTCCCATGTGCCTGTAGTTTCACCAGCATGATTACCCTTCAAAACCGGAACGCAGTAATAGTATTATTTCTAGTAGATGGTAGTACTTAGTAGTTAGTTGGTAGTAGTAGTAGATGGTAGTACTTCACTGGACGAACATAGCGATGCTAATTGTCTACCTTTACACACGCGCGCGATTTTAAGCAGCGATGCAAGCGCACAACTGCATCGACACAAACGCGTGATTGCGTCTCTATATTTGGGATTTATAGGCGATTGCATCGATGCAATCGCGCGTTTGTATCGATGCAATCGCGCATAAATCGCAAGTGTAATACTTCTAAACATCGCCGTGTGTAAGCACTCTTAAGTGGAAAGGTCGTACAGGTTTTGATGGGTAAGGGAGCTGGTGAAACTGCCCTTCAGATCTTGATTAGATTGCGATATAAACTCTGAATGGCACTGCAACTGTTATAGGTAGGCGTGTCACTTTACCATCAGGCGCACGACTGGTTTGTCCCATCACTTGATATCATAAAACTGTACGTAAAAATTACCTTTTCTGTGAACCTACCGACTTTATTAAGGGCTTTCTTCACACTTCCGTCCATGTTCGCTCTATAAAGTGGATATTTTATGGTATATATCCATTTCCAGTACTTAACAACACGATTACAGCGTTTTTATGTAGAACATAAATACCCTCTACAAACAAGATGAACATGCCACGATGTTATACCACTGTATCATAAAGGTTAAGACAAAAGTACTATTAAAAATGTTATGGGAGCGGGTATGGTGGGCATGGTGGTAGCAGTTACTCTTTTATAGCTTCCTAACAATAAGCTGACTGTAAATTTTAGTAACAAATATATACTTGAAGTCTTCATTGCGATCGTTAGAACTATTCTCGTGTTTCTTTTGTCGTTAACCGCCATTGATGTGCTTACTCACAAACAAAAACAACAATAAAATATCATGTTGTTTTCGTTCTTAACCGACATTAAAATACCCATATAAAACAGATAATTATATATTATATTCTGCTCAAGTTTCGTTGGATAGTTGTATATATCATACGTAGTAAGTTGCTTAGTTTAAGAGGGTTACTGTACAGTTAAGAGCACATCAAATTTGATAATTTGGACTTGGATCGCCCTTATCGTAAGCCACATAAAGTTAAATTTAAAACTTAAGTGTCAAGCTTGGCGTGTTCTTGCACTTGTATTAAACGAATGCATAAAAAATAGGGTTCAAACCTTGGATGACACCTGTATTGATATTGATACTTATAAATGGCATGTATATGAATGATCTTTGTAAATTTGCAAAAGCAGCAGGCAAACAAATGTAAACGGCCATCTTTTTTGATGGATGATCCTTTTCCTCGGAGACATAAAATAAATGAAATCAATGGCTATTTTAATCTGTTTTGAGCTACGAAAAAAATGTTTGATGTCTATAAATTAATAATTTGATAGTTTTATGTTGGGCCTCAAAACTAAGACAAATGACCATTAAAAATAAAATTTAGACACTTATTTTGAAAGCTAAGTAAATGTTGATTATATTTATATACTAATATTATGTTAATTATAACGTAATATGACCTAAAAATATCTTCGGAAAAGCAAACAAATTGATTTCTGGCACTCGCCGGCCGCTGCCGTTGCATGCTCGCTTCGCTCGCTCGGCTCGTGCTGCTTTTTCATATACAAACCTAACCTAATCTACTGAATAGAGGGCGCAACCAAGAAACCAAGATTTATTAGATCAATATCAAAAGATATATTGGCTATGTGGCATCAATCGTTAAAAGAAAATACCAATAGTTATTTTTAAATACTAAATATTAATTTAGTATGCTTAAACATAATAATAGCGTTATCTTGAATGCAGTTCATTTATAATTTATCCGTAGATCAAGTAATATACCTGGAACAATAAATATATATCTCAAACATAAAAAAAAATCGTTTATTTAAAAAAGTGCACATTGCCAATAGATCACTTAATAGTTTACCCTTATAAATTCAAATATATACAATGGACATGCGTAGCGAACTGAAGTTTAAAATTTCCACTTTTATTCGTTGTAGAAGAAGTCTTTATGAAAATACTGTCTAGTAGTAATAATTAACCGTTCGACCTTTTATTTTACAAAATGATGATTAAGTCTGTGTATTTTTATTTCAATATATAACAGCTTTTGTCTTTACAGTATAGTATAAAACATAATTGTAACTTTTTCATTGAAAAAGAAATACCGACCTTAAAAGTTTGCTTATCGGATTTTTTCGATTTCCATGGGATCTCCTCATCAGATTCTGACATCTTGGTGACAATGAGACTGTTACGGACTCCTTTGTACATTTTATACTTTTTTCTGGTTGTCATTGTGCCGGTGATTTGTTGGTTACATGTATTGTGTCAAGTGAAAAGTCGATTTTTATTTACAAAAAACATTTTTTTATTTGTAATAGCCGAAACGAACCTGGAACAGCATCGTCGATATCAGGGACTACCTTGAGATACTATACTCTTTAAAACAAAAAAAGAATTTTAAAAATTGGTTCACAATTGAGGGAGAAATTTGTGAGTACACTGACATGCCTATAGATTTTAAGGATTTTCCTCGATTTCCATGGGATCCCCTCATCAGTTTCTGACTTGGTGACAATGGGACCACCACGAGAGTGCACCCTTTCAAGCAAAAAATTTTCAAAATCAGTCAACAATTGACGGAGAAATCGGAAAACATACATACATATATAGCCGAACATATAAACTCCTCCTTTTGTTTTGAAATCGCTAGTCGGTTACAAACGAGTAACATAAGGAAACTCTGAATGAAGTCTTTTTTTTCGCTCCTCGTTGGAACCAGTCGTTTGCCGTCTAGCGCGAAATAGAGATAATTATGCCAATGATAGGCTGTTAGACGTTAAACACCTGATATTATCAACCGCCTTTTAATTTGAGGCGGACTTCGCGCGAAGTGTGTGGCGCCTACTTTACTAGAGGTGGGAAGTTAAAAGTATATATTTATACAGTGAGTAACAGATACAATAGAGCTAACAGTGATTGTACTTCACTAAATAGAATTCAACAGGCACACCAAGCTTAAGCTCCAACATTCACAAGCTCAACGTCAAAAGCTTTATTTATTTATTTTTTTATTTAATAGTTTATTGTACAGGAAAAATACAACAAGTCACAAAGAATACAAGCGAAATTAAAAACAAAAGGTTCTGCTTATTTCTAATAGAAATTTCTTCCTGCAGACCTAAATACAGGACACTATAACTAAAAGAACGGGCATATGTGCACAACAAAACAAGAAAAAAAAAATGATATAAAAAAAATATAAAAATATTAAATTGTTTTAAATTATATAAATACTTAGATAAATACATATTTTATAATATAATACCTAAGATATGGATGGAATAGTAGATAAATAATGCTCCTTAACTCTCACTTTAAAAATAGCTAACGATTTACTTTCGTGAACAGTAATAGGAAGTGCATTCCAAAGTCTGACCGCATGAACAGTGAAGGAGTGAGAATAGAAACCGGAATTGAAGCATGGAAAAGATAACTGGGACCTAACAAGAGAGCGACAGGGTTTATCCTGGGACCTAAGGAAGCTGAAACGCTCTTTCAGGTACCCGGGAGACACAGGGTTATATAAAATATTGTAAAGAATGGAGACAATATGCAAATTCCTGCGGAGACGGATGGGAAGCCATTTGAGCTGACTGCGGAAATGTGAAATTCGGTCATATTTACGAAGCCCAAAGATGAACCTAATACATAGGTTTTGCAGTCGTTCAAGCTTATTTAGCAGTTCTTCAGTAGCATCCAAATAGCAGGAATCAGCATAGTCTAAGAAGGGCAAAATAAGTGTTTGGACTAAACATATTTTGGTTTTTAAAGGTAAATCGTTTTGGAGGCGCTTAAGTGAGTGCAAGGAGAAATGGACTTTACGACTGACTTCATTAATATGTGGAGTCCAAACCAAATTACAATCTAAAAGCAAGCCAAGATTAGTTGCAGTAGAAGCATAAGCAATAGGCGTGGAATTATAAGCTTGTTTATGTTTTTGCCATAAAGAGAAATGCATGGTTAAAAGTCAGAGATCAGTAATGGAATCGCATCGAGGTTTCATTAACCACTTAACTGTGACTGTCAAAATATCAGTAAATGTTAATCCCTTTTCATTTTCCCTTTCATAACGTTGTGGCTCGGTTGCATTTGATTATGTAATGTAAATTATGGAAACGTAGAAATAAATCTATTACGGCATATAATTAATTTGTGGGATTTCAATTAATTAATTTTGCTAGGTTGGTCAATGTCCAAATTGCAAAAAAAAGATATCTATATCTCATAAAATGAGATCGACAGTCTTAAATAAAAAAATAAAATTAAGAATTCGTGACAAGTATAAAATACGTTTTCGGGTTCGTTTACTAATACTTGTTTACACCGTATTCGGCTTGATTGTTACTTCCATGTACAATCAGCGTTAAAAGTAATTCATTACGAATTTATCATAATTAATAAATAAAACACAGTCTATCGAGTTCTTAGGTTTTCGCGATTTAAATAGTTGTGATTATAAGACCTGTAAAAAGCGCGAAACGATGGTTTATTTGAAAAAAAAAATGTAGTTTCAATTCCAATTTAAACACAGCATTTTACCGATAATATACAAGTACTGAAATTGATATTTATTTAGGACTAACTCTGTTACAAAATATTAATTGTTAAAATCCTAAAGTATCACAAAAATCTAATCACACGCTCTCATGTGTAATGGAGGTGGGTGATGACAATCTAGAAAAACTAGTCATTACAGAGAGTTTGAAGACGTTCACCAAGGAAATGAAGCACCAAATCAGTTGAGTGAGGTCCGAGATAATTTTATCTTTATTATAATAGTGCTATGCAAAGCTTTGACTTGCAAAGGTCTGTTGTGTGTGTGTGAATTGACAAGTTCCATACGCCTATTGCTGAAAACAAAGAGTTCTATTGCTGCTTATCTCCACGATTCTCTCTCATAAAGAAACGACTGCAGCGAGGTATAGAAATTAATATAAATTTTATATTATGTAATTGGCCTTATGTCTGTCTTCCCTTCTACCATATAGCTGTAAAGATTCATGCAAAGACGAGGCAACTAAGTGAACACTAATTGTTACTTGTAAATGGTTGTGACAGGATGTAACTGTCATAGAAGATAGACTTACGTTCACTGCTATGTGTTTTAATTAAATTCCTGTTGGGGAACTAAGATGGATTTTATAGACCTTATTATATTTTAGCTGTTTAGTCTTGCAGGAAGGTGTTATAGTGTTAATAAACTTTCTATCGAAAGTATCTGCAAGAAATGGCTTTTTATGAACACTAACTTCTGTGTCTGTGTTATAATACATATCATTGATAAGGGTTAGTTGTATTTGTTTTCTTTGAGGTACACGAAAGAAGCCTCCTTACACGAAATATCATTCCTTTCCTAAACGGCGCACCTTCGGCGACAATCGGCGGACAAACAATATAATGTACGCCATGGATACGATAAGAAGAAAGAAAAGTTGAAAATTAATTTTCGAATTTCGTCAATAATACTATGAATTTAGAGACGATAAATAAACTTATGAAAGCAATTTCAATCATAATCTCATAATGATATAAACCAGTAAGCTATCTTTACGGTATCTAACTATTATTGAAGCTATATGCTGTAAATAATTTAACTACAACTACATACAAATTTTACAACACTACTATTTATTCACTTCTTTGAAATTGAACATGACAAAGCAACAAAGAAAACTGTAATATTTAAAAAAATGTCTGACTCAATTTCAACGCCAAGGAAAAAATAATGGCGAATTGTAGAAGTAAATTGGCCAATAAGAGACTTAATTGAGACATCGAGACGAACGAGTCAGATCCGAATCTCTACTGCGTACAATCGCGACCAAAAGTAATACAACAGAACACAAAAAATCGCACACTATCGCAGTTAGCTCAACTGACTTCCCACTCGTCGTCGTTCTTTAGATTATTCTAAACAACCTTATATCTCCTGTGTATCTGTAAGAGCGTTTCCGCTTTCTCAGGTCCTAGGCCCTGTTGCTCTCTCGGTAGGTCCCAGTTATCTTTTTATCCTTCAATTCCGGTTCTTATTCTCACTCCGTCACTGTTCATGCGGTCAGACTTTGGAACGCACTTCCCATTACTGTTCATAAAAGTAAATCCTTAGCGATTTTCAAAATGAGAGTTAAGGAGCACCATTTATCCACTGTTCCAGCAATTTTGTAAGTATTATAGTATTATATAATGAAGTATGTATTTATCAAGAATGTATATAGTTTATAATAATGTAATGTGGTTAATATTGTTTTCTTTAATTACATAACTTTTGTTTCTTATGTACATAAACCCGTTATAGTAATTATTATTTAGAAATGATTAGTGTTTTCCTGTGCAATAAATGATTAAATAAAATAATAAAAATACAAGTGTCAGACACAAATTGTTTTATAGAATAGACAATAAGCATCAATAAGAATGTGTAATGAGTTGGAAAACCGTCGCAGTACGAATGATTGAGTAGTAGATAATGTACCACACGCAATGTGACATTAGTTCAGAAAGTTTGGTTTCACTTTTTATTCCAAGTCACATAAGTTCATAGTTTATGTGAAGATTTATTTATTAACTGCACGTTTTCTACAATCCATAGGCTCTGTACAAAATAGTATGGAACTAGGTTTTCGGAGAAGAGAAATGCACCAAACAAAGATGATTTCAGCGGTCTTGCAGTGTAGTATATGTGACATTAAGTAATGCCCTGGATTTTATTGCAGGTGGGATTCGGGACTTTTCTTCTTAAATAGTTACAGATTTGAGCTTTTTGTGTTAGTGTCATTCTATGGCTACCACGATGGGAAAGAAGCGTTTTATATGTATGTTTGTGGCATTAAATGAGAAATCTAAAGTACATTAAAAAAAAATAAAGTGTTACATTTCAATTTTTTTATAATAACAATGTACTCACTCAACTAGGGAAACACAAACATGGACACACAAACAGACAAACACAAGTTACACCCAAACTCACGAGAGAAATAAATGTAGGCTATACAAATATTTTTCCCGGCCCGGGAATAGAACCTGGAACCTCTGCGTGGCAGTGGCAGGCATGGCAACCATTCGGCCACAGAGGAAGTTAAAAAGTTATATGAAATTTGACTTCAGTTCTTACCCGAGTCAGGAGTAAGTTCTTTTAAAATTTCAGTCATTAAAATATACTGCAGTTGAAGTGTTGTCCATAAAATATAATTAAAATTCGTACACAATTTTATTGATAAAAAATTTGATGTCAAAATTAATACCTATTATTTTTATACAAAAAAATTGTCAATTCTTTGAATGAACCTTGAATTGATTACCATTTAAACAAAACATTCGAATTAATCGGAAGTCTGTTTTATATGATTGTCATTACATAAGTGCTTTAGTCGTAAAAATCGTGCTTTTTGTTACAGAAAGGACAAGACGAATCTTGTTTCTTACGTTAATATGTTATTAATATAGTAGCAGTACAGCTCCATGTAAAAGAGTTCGTCCAGGGAAGTACTGCTACCTTACCTATTTCTATTGCCAAGTAATGTAAGCATTGTTGCGTACCAGTCTTAAAGAGTATGGGTGCTTGCTGGCGAAATTACAGGCACATGGGATTCTTCAACTTTTGTTTCGGGATCATGGGCGCAGTAGCAATGCCCCTCAGATGTTAGCGATTTAAAGCTTTGCGTGTCACTGCAGCTATTATATATAATAATATGCGCGTCGCTTACAATCAGGCGCACAACTTGTTCGTTCCCTCATGTGACATAATAAAAAAAAAGATAAAAATTATTTCGAACGGCATGTATTGTCTTTACCGGTTTTCTACACTATCAGACGATGATACCTCCTTCAACTGATTTGGTGATTTATTTTGGTGCCTCGTTTCTTTCGTGAACGTCCTGAAAGCTCTGAGCAATTGTTATGGACGCCTGTCCGTAACAATTACTCAGAGCACGACTTGTTATCATAAAAAAAATTAGAATAAAAGGAGATGGCTTTGTTTCTTACAGTGCTGTATTGTCTGTTAGAGTAACATTATTACAAAATATCTATCTTTCTCCAAGGTCGCAACGACAGCTTGCCTCGATTGTACACAGCACATAAACTGGCTCCACCCCGATGCGCTATCTGCACATTACGTCTTTAGCTGCTCGTTTAATTGCAACGTGATTTATTTCTCTGCTTGAATGTACTGTAATATAATTGAGGCTGCCGACAAAAGTTTTGTTCTGCTGGGCTGTTCTGAGGGCTGGGTATTAATTATTTTATTTAATGGTTGTTTGATATTTGGACTCATATAACCTACTTACTTTTAGCATTTAAAGTATTCATTATTAAGTGGAATAGTATCAAGCACATGAGACTTGTGAACTTGTGTCTTAGGTTGAAAGGTGCAATAGTAGTGACCCTTAGATCTTCGCCGTTTAAAGCTCTGACTGGTACATTAGCTGCTACGGACAGGCGCTTGTTCGGACTTGTGCACTAGAAGCGTGCTAGGCCCATAACCAGAAGGATCGAGGGCACAAAATTAGAAAACTGGCTTTGGATTTTGTACTATTTATTTGTACGAACCGCCATGAACAACCATAGGGAGCAAATGTAATTCGCGTTTAAAAAAAAAACAAAATTGACAACCTGTTTCGCTTAACAAGTACTAATAGACTATTAATATTCGTTTACAACTATATGTAACTAACTATAACTATATTACAAGACGGGGTCGTCTTTAAGTGTTACAAAGAAATTACGTACGTAATTATTATACTTAGATAAAAAAATGTTTACGAAATATTTTTTTGAAACACATAAAGCATTCAGTTCCTTGTTTCCGTTAGTCTACAACATAACCTTTTTATGCCAAAAATGAATATTAAAATAATATACCTGTAGCAATTCTTGCATTTATTCTTGGACAAGGGTTGTGATGAAAAAGGAAAAGAAAAATTTCACATGTACGGTGAACCATAGTTAGATATATACCAACAATCAAATAGCTTTGTTTAAAATAGCACTAATTTACATAGGTATAAATAAGTTATTTGAACGATTAAGTGTGGTATTAAGTGTGGCTGAATCTCCTTTGAAGTTAATAAATATTTTTTATGTCAAAAAACAACAAATAATACGGGCAGCGGGCTGATAAGTATGGACACCGCAGACATCACAATGAGCAATTTGTTTCAATTTTGAAAGTGCCCCAAACGGCTTGCACTGACATGGTCGTATATCATAAGTTTTATATGGGTTTCTCGTGAATGTTAAACACGTTTGGAGTCTACAAAAACAAAATAGTTGTATAGTTTCAATGAGACATAGAATTGTAGAAAGACAAGACAATGCCAACTGCAAAGAGCCCTAAGCAAACACGGCATGCTAAAATTAAACTTAGAATGATAGTTTCATATCAAACGAACTGTCACAAGTGAGGCAAAAATCAAATTCATGTAGGCTAGTTTTAGTTGTAGGTTAATTTTCGGTTTTAGTGAATATTTATATAAAAATACAAGTTGAAACGCGTTACTTCCTTGTGGAATGTGATATTAGTATCTATTTTATGTTTGTCTGACGTATTTTTACACTCATTTACCGCACATTTCGTCATTTTTAGGTAAAATCTTGATCTGTTCGCGGTGCAAGTTGACCTTGAGCACTGAAGGCCCGCCCGCTCGTGTAGGCCCATTGAGCGCGCTTCAATTTGCCTCACTTAGCGTGTGCGGACTAGGTTTCTATGCGTTATTATTCTAAGCTCCTATCACAAAAATTGTTTACTGACACTGACCTCCTTCGTTGTCATTCCACTTTTTTATCATCCTCTTTTCTGGTTCCTGGCCATTTATTTTTTAAATTTCGAATCCTTCTCGAATTCTCTTTTCCTTCACTGTTGTTCGTTACGTCGTTATTCCCATCAAAATTCTTGAAACGAGAGGACGTGCCCATAATTCACAAACCACTTTCATTTCCTTATTGTTTGTCATTTCCAGATTGCTCCACACTCCGCCGACAAGTGCAATTCGTGTAGTTTAGTTATTTAGTTTTTATATTGTATTATATGTGTGTTTAGTCCCTGCGATATATATTGCATGGGCCATAGTTGCCTAACTAAAATAAAATTTCCTTATTGTTTAAACATCACGTTTTATAATAGTTGTAATTTTTATATAATTTTGTTATTTAATACATCCTTCCTTTTCCTTTTTTATACTCTATTACAATAAATTGTGTGGATAGAGCTTTCTACATTCTCATTTCTCTAAGGCCAAGGCCACAAATATGGCCATGAAAACGTTGAGGTTTTGTTCCAGTCTCACTAAGCACAGGGAAAAAATACTGCGTTGGTAACAGAATACTTAAGCATTATTGAATGCATGTAGTCGGATTTTTTAGAGATAACAAACTGACAAGCTACCAATGTTACTGATAGGAAATGAAACTATTTTTCCGGATTTAAATAGCGTATATTTGTTTTTTCAAACAAACGTTTTGGGCCCTTTACAGGTCCCATAGACACGGATGACCGTGAAATAGTTTCATTTCCTATGTGTAACAATCGCGAAAACCTAATAACTCGACACCAATGTTACTTTTAATAAAAAAAACCGACCTCAAAAGCTGTTCACCTTTCCAACAAAAAGGAATCATCGATATCGGTTCACAAATTACGAAGGTATCGCGTAAAATACAAAAAAACCGTACAGTCGAAAAAAGAACCTCCTCCTTTTTTGAAGTTGGTTAAAAATAATGCCATGTTTATATATTTTTATACAATGACACATCTATTTGTGTAGTGTTGCGTTTAATTCTCTCAAATAGAACCAGTCAAAAAGAATCATTAATATTTTTGATTATTTATAATTTCGTCTTTACACATCTTTTTTGATACGAAATGATGGAACGAACAAGTCATGCACTTGGTGGTTAACTACACGCCTGGCTATAACAGTTGCAGTGCCGCTCATAGCTTAAATCGCAAAGATCTTAGAGGCACTACCTCTGTGCCCAGCACCCTGAGACATAAGTTGAAAAGTCCCATGGGCCTGTAATTGCACCACCACCTAACGCTTCAAAATCGATACGCAGTAATACTCACATTACTGCTTGGCGGCAGAAATACGTAACATGGCAGTACTTTCCTAGATGAACTCTTTCACAAAGAGCTCAAACACAAAAAGTATACAACTGTTATCATTTTTAGCAGTTCGTTCTGTCCTAAAGAGAACCAGTGCTTTGCTTTTTAGCAAAATTCGCACTATTCGAGCTTTTTAGCACCTTTTAGCTTGCTGCAGCATACACTAGTTATTGTTATCTGATTTGCTTGGTATAAGATTTTTGCTCATTATATTTATTTAATATTTTTGATGTTTGTTTGTTTTCTCTGTCAATTTTAATTTCTATTTCGTATCTGTTTCTTATTTCTATTATTTCATATGCTTGTGTGTGGGAATGCATTAAAAGTCTAATGTATCTACCTATCTATTATATTCTGTTATTAAGTTCATACTATAAATTAATAAAAATAAATTATTTGCCTTGATTACCTACTGAAGTCAATTCCTTAAGACAACACTATTTGTGTTTTTGTTTCATCAAAAAGTAGCAACCCACTAGGTAAGCGTCCGTTTTGGTGTACATAATTCTTGGGTTTAACGCTAGACTCAAATTTGAACTGGAAGTCACATATACAAACACTATGTCAAAAACTTGGAAGTGCTGCATACGCATTGAGGAAACTGCGTCCTCTTGTTTCGAATGTGGTATTGAGGCAGACATTTTGCATATTTTCATTCGTTGATGTCTCATGGCATCACACTGTGGGGTAATTCAACTGAGTCGATTAGGGTATTTATTCTTCAAAAACGTGCACTAAGAACAATAGTAGGCATAAAAAAGGGTCAGACCTGCAGAAACCTTTTTAAGAAATACAATATAATGACCATGTACTCACAATATATTTATGACATAATAGTTTATGCCCGTCAAAACTTGGCTACTTATGAGCGACTTACGGGCGGAGGCCGAGGGTTTCGAAACGCGGGAACACTAAAATCCGTTGCCCACCGTACCGAACTTGCAACTAGAAATCCGCGGGTAAATAGGTCCCCGATTCTACCCACATCTACCCACAGACCTGAAAAGTGTTAGAAACGATGAAACGTTTTGTACCCGACTAAAAAACCTTTTATTGGATATTGAATTGTACAGTATCGATGAGTTTCTTTTGAAACAATTTTAATTTTATTTTATTCGACAAGCAGTAGTTATACTACTTTATTTTATATTCATTATTATTATTATAATTTTATTACTGACGATCATAGTTATCCCTTGACATTGTATTTCCAATTGCAATATTGTGACATTGATAACATGAAATAAACGGTTCTATTCTATTCTATTCTATTCACATAACTGCTTCCGTGGCCGTTAGATTACCATGCTAGCTATACTGCCACGCAGAGGTCCCGGTTTCGATTCCCGGGCCGGGAGAAATATTTATATGTATATCCTACATTTATTTCTCTCGTGAGTTTGAGTGTAATTTGTCTATATGTGTTTGTTATATGTGATCTCATGCCACCTGCGATACAGAGCTTCCCTAGTGCGAGGCTATGTGTGTGTGTACGCGTTATTATTATTATTATATATCTAATTAAAAATACTGCAAGCAATTAAATGAGGTATTTTGGGCTGCCAAACACGTTTGGGCATCCAAAACCGTAAAGAAGTACTTCCACAACATTTGTATACCTCGTAATGGGTGAACATAATTGCGGTTATCGTAAAACAAAATAGATGTATAGTTCTGTGCGTATCGTAAAACACCGCGAAAATTGGCGGTAGCGGTTATGCTGATCATGGTGACTCACGCGAAACGAATGTTTTTTATGCTTTGTTTTGTTCTGATTATACGGGCTGCAATACATAATTATAATGTCAAATGTTCGCACAATATGAAAAAGGTACATTTATAATTCGAGTTCTAAGGTTTTCGCAATTCTTACACATTACAAATTAAAATCGAAAATTTAAAAGTTAAAAAAACTATGAATGAAATCACTACAATAAATACATTATTCTCGTTAATAAATTAATAATTCCAATGAATACTACGCCATTTTCAGTTTATGGTCATTTTCTGTTATTTTTGTAAAGAGACATATTTATTTACTAATATCATGCTAACCGAATTTGTAAAAAAAAACAAAACTGCAAAAAAAAAATTTTTTGTTAAAAAAACAAAAAACAGAAGAAGTCCAAAAATTAAGTAAGTTAGTAATTAATTATATTTCATTGGAGGTATCTATATATATACATATATATATATATGTATATACTCGTATATAAAAAAAAATCATATAATAAGCAATAAGATCCATTCTGTATTTACAATTTAATTTTTAAATCGTGTTTTCTCAATTCCACAATTTTGAGTTAAGTTTGACAGTATTTGGATTAATATGCGATATCTGTTTTTCAAGTACAGCAACGTTTTGGGCTCTTGACGGCTGACTATGGGACCTGTAAATGCTCTCTGAAAAAAAAAACAAATGTGGGTACTTACGCGATTTAGACCCCAAAAATGATTTCCTTTTTCTTTTACAAGATACGGAACGAATAAGTCGTACGCCTGGTGATATAGCTAGGCCTATCCATAGCAGTTGCAGGGTCACACAGAGCTTTAAATCGCAAAGATCTGAGGGGCACTAAGACATAAGTTGAACAGTCCCATGTGTCAGTTATTTCATGAGTACCCTTCAAAAGCGAAACGCAGTAATGCTTACATTACTACTTGACGTCAGAAATAGGTGATATGGCAGGAATTCCCTGGACGAAATCTTTCACAATGAGTTCTATCTAATAGTATATAATTGTTCTATAATTTTTTTTTTTGTTATGAACTGCATCACTGCACTCGTCACCCTGATACGTCACCCAGTAATTTCACCAGCACCCTTACCCTTATATATTATATCTTAAGTAAGAAAAATAATGATCAAACATAGCTTCATTAATCTAGGCTTCCATTGATCTAGGCGGCACTCCTCTAAAGCAGACAAAACAATTTAAGTATCTGGGTCACTGGGTCACCGAGGACCTATGCGATAATGCCGATGTGGAAAGGGAGCGCAGGGCGCTGGCTGTCAGTTGCAATATGTTGGCTCGCAGGTTTGCACGATATACAGATGAAGTAAAGGTAACGCGGCGAACACACGGAGCACTGCGCATCCAGTACAACAATGCGTTCAGGACGCTGTTCCGACTTCCACCTTTCTATAGCGCGTCAACCATGTTAATGAAACATGTATACGATTTCTAAGCTATCAAGCGAAAGCGTAGTGCATCGTTACTCCGTCGCATGCGTCTCAGTATGAACAGCATCCTGAGCACATTGGTGGAAAGATTGCAGCCCTAATGCTGGGGCGGTGGATACGCTGGCACATTGCTGCCAATGCGTAGCCAGTTGTCCTGACATTGGCTGGTTTTATTTCATTATTTTAAACCTAACACTAGCTTAAGTATTTTTCTTTACTAACAAATATTATGGATGAATGTAAGTCTGAAATAAATGGATTATTATTATTAATAAAAATCAACGGTTTGTCAACATCTGTCAACTACTCAAGACATACCGGCGATGTAACCACAAGAGCCTTTTATGGGAGTAAAACGAGTGACAAATAGTTACGACCAAAACTTTATGCTAAACAACAAATTCAATTGATAATTCTTAGAATGGTACAGCTCTACGAGATAGAGCCATGATTATTTTGAAGCGATTAAATGTTTCTTCTTATTATAAATTCATGTCATCACAGTGTGAGAGAAAATCGAATGTGTACGATATGAGAAAACGGTTTTGTGTGTTTGCACCAATTTCTATTTCATGTAAAAGTTAGTGCGAATGTATAAATTGAGAATTGATATAAATCAATTGCTTATAATTCGAGATGGTTTTTTGGTCTTTTAGTGAAGATGTCGAGTGATAAAGTTAAAAATGATGAAGTTAAAACAACATAGCACAAAAGAACAAACGGTATTCACTATACCGATCAAGAATCTAGACTCCTATTTCATTTATAAGAAGCTTGATAAATTTTTACCAATACATATGTGGAAAAGTAACATGCTAAAAAATATGACGGTGGCTGCTTCAGAAACTCAACAGAAGGAGACAAGGATGGTCAAGATGCCGAAGATTGGATTTTTCAATTAAGCAAAAAGTGTTCAAGAGAAGGAGGTTCAAGAGAATGCTTCAAAACCTGTAATAAATAGCAAACTTTTATGTCTAAATATGAAAGAACGGAAATGAAAAATACAACGGCGTTTACGACAGTTATCAATGAATTTTAAGGTTATTGTCTTAGATGGTCTTAAGTTAAAGAAGAACAGAGGTCGATAGTAAATTGGTTATGCATCAACCTTTGGTACTCCGACTTATTTGGACTGTCCATGATGTTCTTCTAGTAGATCACGCATGTAAAGGTCACACCTACTTAATACCCATTGCCAATCAGACTATGTAATAAATGAACATTTCAAACAATAAAATTTATTACTTTGCGAATCCAGTGAAGGTTAAATCGTGCAAAATAGCTACAACACAAATGTGTTGAATAATTTTTTCATGCAAAATTCTACGACCGCGTCATTGTTCAACACAATTAACAATTATTCCTCATGATGCCTCGTAAGGAGGCGAAACATCGGGTATGTTTTTGGTGGTGTTTGTGATTATAGTTGCGTTTATAGTCTTTATTTTATTAATTTTATATTAATAAACATTTATTTCAGACATAACAAATCCATGTATGACAAAAATGTTGAATTAGAATTTTCAATTTCAATTTATTTTACATTTTTACGGAAACTAACAGCTAGTTATATAACTAGTTACAGATATAATATAGATGGCCAATTACAAATTTCCACAGATAAGACGACAGTTAAATTTTACGTTAGAACTATACACAAACACTGAGAAGAAAATAAAAGGAAAAAGAATCGGAAAAAGAAATTCTAACTTGAATTAAACTTCTACGCAAAAGAATGAAAAAATTGATTACAGAGTAATCGTAAGCGATTACTTGAGTTGGTCCGTGAAGTATTAAAAGAGTCATTATCGTGCTGCCTCGCCGCTCTGTTACAGCACTCACTTGCTCTAATGAAGTAGGAATTTCGTCTATAGTTTACTTTCGCTAATGGAACATGTAGTACGCTAGAATGTCGAAATGAAGCCACTGGAACACGTAAACCAATGTTACTGAGAAGCTCAGGACAGTCGACCGAGCCACTTGATTATACCATATAGGGTACACAGAGATCTTAAATAACATTATAGGTCCGTATTATATGATACCCTGTAAGGGCGTTTGTAAAGTACGGCAGAGAGCACTTATTCATTAAATAAATATAAATCTCCAACACAATTACACAATCTTAAAAACTTAAACATGGTAGTTATTAACAAATAACATTTATTACTATTTACTTAATTTCTGTAGAGATCTATATATTAAATAGTATATATAACACATATCGTATTGTATAACAATAATAAGGTAATTTTATCTATACGTTTAATTTATAATTAACATATTCGACGATGAAGTGTAATGACCTCCTATCTAAAAAAAAGTGTTTTTAGAGGAAATGAAAAAAACGTTTCTAATTTTTTTACACCTATTAATGAATAATTTTTATTTTGTGTATTTATCATCATAGATACCTGCAATCTAAGACATTAGTAAATGAAAGGAAATGATACGATTTACTGAATAAATGTAGTTAGGAGATATTGTTTTGAAATTATGGATAGTTTTAGCTAAATTAGGAGGTATTGCATATTAAATACAAACAGAAATTTATAGAGAAAACAATTTTTATTAGACATTTTATAAAGCGAAACAAAGATTTTCAGTAAGTAATTAACTCATAACTAACTATTCATAAGGCAAAACATCGTAAAAAGCATGACAGTCTCTAGGTAAAACTGCTTTCAATTGCTGTAGGTGGTTATACTTAGTTGCCTTAATCGGTATTCTGTTTGCATGAAGTTGGCGATATATCACTTCGTTTGATAACACTTTTGGTCGCTGTGGTAGACAGAACTGTTTCGTACTGTTTCTTTTCCAAGAACTGGGTAAGGCAACGTGGCGACGTTTCCTGCCTTCGTTCATATTTCCAAAATATTCTGCATCTTCAAATCCAAAATTAGTTGCATTGTCGTCGTCGTTAGAATCATTAGTAAAATATTGACTAACGTTTTCAGTTGACGTATTTCTGTGGAAAGCTATTAATATTGACGGACTATTACAGCGAGAAATAGAAGCTAAATGAGGGACAGACTGATATTTTTTAAGGTTTCGAAAGTTGTTAATGGTGTCATGTGTCAAGTCCGATAATGATAAAGCTCTAATTTTTTGGCGGAAGTGGCCGGTGTTGGATGGACGACACAAACCATCGTCAGGACAGTCGTCTTGCTCAGGCTGGTAAGCGTCAGGTAGACTATAAACGATATCGTCCGGACAGGCGTCTTGCGTAGGCTGGTAGGTATCAGGTGAGTTACACACGGCATCGTCGGGACAGGCGTCTTGCTCAGGCTGGCAAGAGTGATAAGTATCAGATGGACTACACACGCCATCGTCGAGATAGGCGTCTCGCTCTGTCTGGGAGGTGTCAGGTGGACTATACACGTCATCGTCGGGACAGGCGTCTTGCTCAGGCCGGTAAGAGTGGTAAGTGTCAGATGGACTACACACGCCATCGTCGAGATAGGGGTCTTGCTCAGGTTGGTCGGTCTCAGGTGAACTATGCACGGCATTGTCGGGACAGGCGGCTTGCTCAGGCTGGTCGGTAACGGAAGTCGGGAATGGAAGTTCTGGATAACCAGGTAGACGAGAAGTGGTTACTTTGTGATGGGGGCGAAAGATCGGTTTTGGCAGATGAAGTGTGTCGACTCCGTTTGACTGAAAAAGTAATCAACACATTTCATTGTAACTAAACTAAAAGATTCACAATAATAAACCTCGCGTGTCCGTAAACCTAAAAAACACTAAACTGCTTGATAGTTTCGACCAACAATTTCATAATACTCCTGGGTAGTAGGGTGTCTCAAATTGGTTACATTATTTAGGGCTAGTATCTTCTTACTCCATTAAAAATATGATCATCCTTCGGCATTTTTCTGAAAAAAGGAAACCATTAAAAATGGAAATCAATTTAAATTTTACTGTTGTGTCTTCTATCTAACAGAATTCTAGTATCTAGTTTTCTATTTAGGATATTATGTTAAAAGAATAACTCCTATCTACACTACGTTAAACAACTAATAGAATTAAATACTTTAATTATTAAAAAAATCTCAATTATCACCTATTACCTAAAGACGAATAACTATAAAAATATACGTTTTTTATCAAGAATAAATACCGCAACTAAAGTTAGCAACATAATTATGACAAAAATATATGATCTTAAAAAAACCGTTACAGATTTAGGATAGGATTTAAATTCTTAAATAATTACTAAAATACATGAATGCACAGTTTACTTTTGCAATAGAGACGGTGTTACTTAACATTTACTTACCTTATCCAATCATTACTGAAATAGTAAACCAGTACCAAAAAAGAAAATTTTTACGTTTGAACTTGCTAATTGCACGAAACTTATGAGAATAAACAAAAAAGTAATGGCATCCAACCACGAGCAGCCCGTAACACCCTCTCTTTCACACCAACGCCGCTGTCCATCGCGTCTTTTCGCTTCAGTCAGAACGCCTCAAGAAGCGTAACAATAAACACGTATGACGTAGATAGAAGATATTGACAGCAAAATTTACGCAAATGAACTTAGGTGTTATTTTCATTTTTTAATATCTTGCGAAAAATGACGAAATCCAGTTTGGTGTACTTGCCAGTGCAAGCGAAATAATATTTTAAACCCATATACTTAAGAATCGTAAAAATGACAAAATGTCAGTTAGGAGTTCATTACACTTCATCGTCGAATTATTTATCTGGAAAAAATTTTCTAAAGAATAATAACATTTATTTATTAGAATTTGTTTTAAATGCTTTATAAACGTTACGTATTTTTCAATGCTTTTGATTTGAATTGGGATTTTATTATAAATTTTTATCAACATAGAATGTGGGCTGTTACTGATTAATTTTAATTAAGAAAAAGATACTTTTAATTTACATTTATTTCTATCGTCACGATCATTCTATAAATACGATTACTTATTAATAACTGAGATCCAATGCCGCAGTATGGACGAGTCGTAAGTGCGAGCTATACCAGCTATAAGGCTATTAGTACTGTCCAGCACTCTCTGTCTAAAAGAAGAAACCCTCTTTTCATGCACAGCAGCAAACCCGTCCGTACGTGCTAACAAAAACTACAGTATCTTGGCAATTTAAACATGGCTCTAGATATATCATTATAGTGAATACGGATGGCATTGTATGCTTCTTTGGTACAGTTAACCCACAGACTACAAGTGTCTCATTCACAGTACGATCTGAACAGCTCGCAAATCTCCTGCCCAACATATTACCACGCCTTTCCAATCTTCTTCAAACTTTTCTCGCTCAATACTCAATATCATCATTTTAGTGATAATATAATATGATATGCGTTACCTTGGTCATGCAGTTACTGAAATTCTTAGTGAGAATTTCAGGAAGATGTACTTCCTGAAATTCTCACTAAGAATTTCAAGCCAAGGTAACTGAATTTACCTACCTTAACCATCCTACTACCGTTCAAACATACATCATGTACAAAATCTAGTCCTTTTTGTATTTGAAAACCATAAGAACTGTGGTCTTAATGTTATAAATCAAACCGCGTAACTTTACATATTCTTTATAGATAGAAATTAGTTTCCTCAACCCTCTAATCGAAGGGTTGACCAGCACCATATTGTCTGCAACTTAGATTATTTGTTATTAATTTGTTAAATTAATAACAAATTGAAGGAGAGCTTTGTGCAATACGTGCGGTATTAGTCTTGAAAAAACAAATATACGCGATTTAAATCCGGAAAAATAGTTTCATTTCCTAATTGATTTTGACTTTCTTGCCTATTTGTTAAATAGTTTTCAGTAATTGTAAGTTTCTTAAATATTTCACATCTGAGACGAAAAAGTCGTGCGCTTGGTGGTAAGCTACACGCCTGTCCATAACAGTTGCAATGCCACTCATAGCTTAAAATCGCAAAGATCTGAGGAGCACTGCCACTGTGCCCGTCACCCTGAGACATAAGTTGACAAGTCCCATGTGCCTGTAATTTCACCAGCACCCTTACCCTTCAAAACCGGAACACAGCCATGCTGACGTTACTGCTTGGCGGCAGTAACGTCAATAATAAATAGGTAAGGTGACAGTACTATCCTGGACGAACTCTTTCACAGGGAGCTCTACTACTTAAGTATAAAAGTAAAGTAATAATTCTTAAAACAAAATCATTGAATAAAAGTCACACCATGGTCCATTGCAATTGCGTTGTTTGATGTTTCAAATGTGATGACTAACCAATTCAATATAAATACCGTTAACTCTTACAAACTACACTATATAAACTTAACACTCTCCTAATTCACGTTTTACTACATTTAAATCGCTTAATGCATCAAAATGAAGCACTCTGCGATTATAATGGCCCATCAAAACAAACGTACAGTCGCCTGTCAATGTCGTTAGACACGTAAGTTTTAACGATTGTATGGTCGACTGGAGCAAATTGTTGGCAATATCGTTTAATATCGTCTGTATTAATAACGATAAAGACGTCTGAACATAACGATAATGGAGCCATGATAAGCAGTATTTTCTGTTCCTTTTAACAATGTCATTTTTAATTTTTCTTTAATTGTAAGCGTCAATTGCTTTGATAATAACTCAATAAAATTTGTTTTTTCTTTTTATTTTGATGCTGCCCGAGATCATTTGTTATCTATCTATAGATAGATAGATAACACACGTTATTGCTCACACAAAAAAAAAACAAAAACAATACGAGACAATCTTTGAGGCAGAGGCGTACTGAACAAAGAGGGACGTAGTGAGCCAGTGGTAAAAATTTAAAAGCATTATTAAAACCTTACGTTATCACATTATGAAATAATAAATGACCATGATATTACAAACCTACATATATATTTCTTTACATATATAAATATACTTCTACTTCCTACTAAATATACAGACTAAGTTGCAGACTAAAATCGAGCCAGAAAATGCTAACGCAATGCAGTTTTAAATATAGGAAGCGATCAAAAAGGGTCAGACTTCAGACGAGAGTTTGTTTCATAGATGTGCCGTACCGTGTTTCTTACCCAGCTACTGAAGCCTTGTCCTATATTCGAACATATAGTCGAACTTGCGCAATCCGTATATAAATCTGATGCACAGTTTCTGTAATCGCTGGAGTTTGCTTCAAAGATCCTCATTGAGGACAATGACGTCTACATCAGCATAATCCAGTACACGTAATAGCATAATTTGTACTTTGCATTTAGTTTTTTTTTTATTACTTTTTATTTTTTCAGATTCAGTTAGTGTTTTTTAAATTATCATTTTATTTTCAGGTTGTTTTGGCAAGTTGTGTTAACTATAATAATCATTTTACATTGAATCACTGTTAAACAAAACCAATTGTACTGGTCAATCCTGTGTTGTAACAAGGAAAAGCGGAACTCCAATCACATGAGTATTTACTTAAAACGAATTTCAAACTCAGACTTGTAAACTAGTAATGTTAAAGTAAGTAAATATTATTATTATTTATTTATTTCATTAGATAGATCTCCGCCACATTCAATTATTGTATGTACTATTATAATCATTGTAAGAGCAACGGTAAATAAATAAAGATGACAATTGTAACTGAATTTGTTAACAATTTTATTTCCATTTAAATGATCGTTTTGTTTTTGCCATAACCCTGTCTCAAACAAATTGTTTACACAATTTCATTCAAATCAAACAAGCGTTAACCTCAAAATTCCTGCCATAACCACAATACACAAACATAGAATGTCAAGCGCGTGTCATTCAATTGTTTTTGTTCTGTTGCTGCCATTAGTGGTTTGCAATGTTGCCACTATAAAAAAAGTTTCACTAGCTCCAAAGTGGCACGACATCATAAAACGAGGTTTGTTCCTATATAGACGGATCAAGGCAACACTGCATTGTCGTTCCTTTTTGTTTTGTAAGATTTGCTTGTGTTTTGCTAAGATAACTATTATTTATATATAAATCAAATTCAGAAGAGTTCAAATTTAATTGCACCTGCGACTTGTCACGTAACGTAAGGTCAATGTGCTCAGCCATTAATCTGCGAGGTCATCTAAAATTGAACTAGATACAAATACATGACCTTCACGTGATGTGAAGTTCATCAAACTGCAATATGTATTTGTCTCTTCAGCGGCGAACATTCAGCGATAATAAGTCAATAAACACAATTGATTTTACATTTAGATGCATTGCCTTTTGATCAGGAGAGCCCGTAACTTAACAATTTGTATAAGTACAAGTGAGACCACCCTTGAAACCGTCTTATCTAATTTTTTTAAGAGTCTTTATTAGGACGTTTTAAGTCATAGTTTCGCCACTACGTAAATTTCATTCGTTCGTGTTGAGAATGCCCAGATTATCTATCGACCTTCACGAAGAAAGAGTTTTGGCCGAAGGGTGTTGTGTGTTCCGCCAACAAGTCCAATTCGTGTAAATTAGTTATTTAGTTTTTATATTATATTTTTATATTTTATTACATGCATATTTGTAATATTTAAGGTATATATTATATGGGCCATAGCTGCCTCATTTAAATAAATAATATTACCGCGGAACGAACTCCCTGTCGGGGTTTCCCCGCAAGAATATAGCAGGGAATCCTTCAAATAGGGTTTGAAAAGGGTCCTGCAGGCGTCCATAGGTGATGGTGACCGCTTTCCATCAGGCGTGCCATATGCTAGTTTGCTGCCTACATAACGTAAAAAACATAGTTAAAATAAATATTGCTTTACTCATTTCAGAGGTCAAATTATGATAGATATCCCAAAAAATTGCACCGCGCGATTTGTGATAGGGATGACCTGCCGCTTCGACCAAGCGGTTAGAATGCTGAGGTGGAACGACAGTGGCCACTCAATGCCCATATGGGGAACTACATCTACGTATACTACTTAATTCATGACAAAAAACCGTAACAGATTCCGTGCCTCGTCTTTGTGTTAATCTTCTTAACCTTTTTAAACGAAATTTACTCCCACGGAAAGATGTGAAAGGTTCTATTTGTAACCAAAAACCCTGCGGCAGACACAGTAAATAATTAATGTGTATCATCGAACAAAAACCAAGTCATGGTTGTCATGTACAAGAAAATTGCATTTGACAAACCCAACACAAGAAGTATTAACAAGCATTTGGCCCAAATTAAGGCGTCACTTAAAATGTCTGTCGCATGCGACGAAACGCTACAACACGACAAAACAAATGAGAGCGAAATGACGTGCGACAAAATGACAAGAGACAAAATTAACACGTGTCGCGTATTCAGCGTGTCATGTCATTTGTCAAAACGAAATGAGCTATGTAACGTGTTTAGTAATTGTTAATGTTTTAACACATTGTCCTTTTTGACTTTTAACGTCAAAGAATTTTGAGAGAGTGATAATAGATAGAAAAAAGTAATGTGTCATTTTTTATAAAGAACATTTTGATGGCATGCATTCTAATTTGCGGCACATTTAACGGAACAAAAAAAGTGAGAATATGAAATGGTAACGTTTATATTTAAAAAATTAAGAATTAGACGTTAAATAGCAATTTAACTCCGCCTTCTGCTTTGCACCATCGGGGGACTAGACTTAGGCTGGAGTTCTACCCTTATGTTCGTATAAATGAAATTTATATGACGAACGGCAACGGAGTGGAATGGAATCCTTGCCTGCAGACTTATTCCTTGAACGCTAACTTGAAGCTTTTAAGGCGTAAGTGAATAAACATTGTTTAGACGCGACTCTCCATATTGTTTTAACTAGTACACAATCTTACACAGCTTTCATTGAAAAAGAAAATGTAAATTAAACGAATGCATTTTTTTAAATATTTTGTAGACGCAGAGACGGCCGAAAATTTAACAACTGTAACAATTTAACATTAATTTTAATAAATAAATAATGTATTATTAGGAAATTAAACAAATGAATGAAAAAAATGACGGTCGGTTAAGTTGTCATTTTCATATTACACCTAAAGTATAAAAGTAAAATTGCCGAACAAACTTTTGAAAAACTGCATTATTTTGTGGATTTTACTAGTATGCCGTTAAATGTGCTAGTGTGTGTTTTATTTTATGAATACGAATGCATCACTACTTTATTTAGGCTTTTGAACTAAATGAATATTTGTAGTATCTATCTCTTAAATAGTTATATCAAGAGTAAAGTTTAATTATATTAATATTGCTAACTGAAAGAGAAGAAAAAACAGAATACCTTCTTAATACTGCTTGCTTTATAGGTTCAAGTTGTGTTTGTGATGTATCTGTAACAAGTAAAGATGCAATTAATATATTACAGTGAATCCGCAAAGCAAAACAGAAGACCAAAATGGCAAAAATTTCAAAATATTTATAAGTATAGTTACTACTACATCTTTGTACGGTCCATGCCTTAAGAGACCTGACCCCCTAACCGTCTATTTAGTTCTGAATTTCTGAGTAGATCAGTGGGAAGAAAGATTTTAAATAAAATTAACCTGTGAGCCGTAAAATTCATTTTGTTATGACTTCCATATTGCATCATTAGTGAATGATGTTTTAAGAAATTGTTTTAGCCAATTTGATGTTTACTTATATAAATGTTGACCAAAAAGCTGGAGTTCCTTTACACGTTGAATGTGTAAGAAGGCTCTCAGACCCAAAGTCGACGAAGACGTCGACTGTACATGACATGTAAAAAGTTAAAGTAGATTTGAAATACTGTTCTATAAGATAATTTATTATTGGTACTTAATTTGTGTGGGAGATACAGACTCAACAATTAATCAAGTACAGGCGCCGAGGTAAATCCTTGATTATGGCCCGACTTCCATAATACATACCAATTAAAATAAGTTTAAATGCGTAAATATTATTATTGCAAGTGCAACTAAAGTTCAATACATAGCATAGTTAATGTTAGCTGCAGCAAGGGATCTTTAATTTGTAAAAGGCTACAGAGATGTTACTGCGGAAAGCAATTTTTTTTTTGTGGTAAGCGACACTAGAAGGCAGAGGACATTAAATTTTTCAGTGTATATTTGATGCTATTTCAATTAAGATAAGGTATAAATTGAAATACTCTTGAGACAGAAGTAAGAGCATCGCAACGTATTTCTCTCTGCTAGAAATTTCTGAGGAAGAAATCACTTAGGTATCCGCTATTTGTATAACACATAGTACGTACATCGAAATGGATAGAACACTGACATTATACTGACACTGATTGTTTTGGACTACGTTCGCGAAATAAATCTCCTCTGGATTGTTATTAGGTACAGGAAAAGGTCACATACAAAATTGAATTTCGTAACCCTTAAAATTATTTAAGTTCCACAAAATAAAATCTAGACACATTACAGCGGAAGCCGGTCAAACCAGTCAAGAAATATTCTTTTGTTTTGCTTTACATTTTTACGAGCTTTATGTGCATTGAAATATTGACTTTCTTCCCCAGTACTTTAGATGAAAATTGGTTGCAAAAGCAACGATTTTGCAGTATGGCGTATTGAAAACAAAAACTTGAGAGAATAATATATAGGAAATGAAATGATGTTTCCGGATCTAAAGATCCGTTTTTTTTTTATACAAAAAATAATTGCGTATTTGACCACCATTTCACCTGATGGAAAGTGAGGATAGGTCGACGATATGTAGCATGCACATCTAAATAATGCCTATTCACTCTTGCCTTGAAAAAGTCCAAGTTATTACGTTCGGGGAATAAGTCCGCAGGCAGGGAATTATGCTCCCTAGCCGCTCGCCATATGAATATATAATTAAAGTATATTCTGAATCCTTCAGGATATTAGTTTTTTATATTGCCTTATTGCTTAAAATTTTAGCTAATTCAGTCTGTTACATCGAAAAATATCAAGATTTACTTTCAAAACGGATCAGCGTATCTATTTTACACCTCGGGCATCTTATTCATATAATATCAATATGTTATACTGAATTTAAGTATCAATACTAAGCATTCAATTCTGTTATATCAAATCGTTTAACCGATAAGAGCAACAAACAACGCAGCAGGGGATCTCACGTATTAGTTCATTTTGTAGTGTTTGTCATAAACTGTACCTTACCTACATTGGAGCTGCGATTAAAATCCTATTTTATTGACATGTAGGTTTTAAGCTTAGCCTTTAATGTGACTCGGCTTACGTGACCTTAAGAAAATACTGGTAGTACAGTCAGTTTATATGTCGTAGAAAGAGGTCTAAGAAAAGTTTTTCAGAATACTGCTATATCGATAAAAGCCTAATTTTAGGACTTAATAGAGAAAAACAAAGAAATGAAGTCCACTCAGTTAATTAAGGTTCATCATCATCGTCATCTACAGCCTGATTTCACCCACTGCTGGGTATAGGCCTCTAGGGGTCTTGTGCTAGTCGCATCCACTGCCGCCCCGCGACGCGTACTATGTCGTCGACCCACCTTGTAACAGGGCGCCTGACGTGTCAATTAAGGTTGCCTGGAAGAAATTGCTAGTGTTTTGGCTTACTCTGTGATACTTACATTACTATTCTGTGTTGTCATTGTTATTTTAATGTGCAATTAAGAATATTCAATTCATTCATTCATTTAGCAAAATACCGGGTACACACTAGCGAGTTGTAACCATAACCGTTGCATGTTATGTTACCAAAAATCACAGTGTGTACGTAGTACGGTGGTATATCAATTTTTTTATTTAGTGCCTGTGACTGCCGGCCGCATCGTGCAACCTACCTTCGCAATTACTATAGTTAATTCATCTCAACTCGTACGATTTTTATTTTTGTCTACGAACATTAATTCTGTTAACGCACAGTGACTGGTGATTGTTAGCTTCCCACCAAACAAGCAGGTCGTATAAGTGACATCTTATACGGCTGTTAGTCATGTAAGTGTTTTATAGAGGTATAAATAAGTATTTTTTTTTTTCGCAAAGAGCCAACGATAACCAGGTACTCATTCTAGCGAGTGAGACTATTTCACGCAAAGAATCTCGTTTTAACCAACATTTAACTACCCCAAACTGCATATGTCACGTTGCAGTTACAACTCGCTTATGAGTACCCGGTTTTAAAGAAGTATTCGAGTATTATTATCATATTAAATAATGCTACATGATATTATTGTAGAACGTTTAAATAATGAACATTTATACCGAAATTGGGAAGAGAAAACTAACCGAAAATTGCCCAAAATTATACGAAGACTTATACCAAATTTACAACACAAAAATGAAATAAATTCATTTAGCACCATCCAACATATTACATATGTATGTCCCTTATGAGCAGAGAATGAATTTTTTGGAAATGTCCATTACGAAATCAATGAATTATAGATTACAGAGCATGATATCAATGATATCATGCTCTGCAATACTTGAAAACGTGATGTTCTCAGTATCATAGAAATATCCCAGATCTCTTTTATCTATCTCTAGTCCCCACCTAATTTAGGTTTCCATCATCCATTCTCGAGAATGTCTTCCCATTACAACAGTTAATCTACAAAACAACCTGAGCTGGATATCTTCAACGATACCTAAAAAATGTTTAAAACAAAACTGTAGACAATACTTTGAAGCCGCATCATAATAATTTCTAATACCATATTTGATTAGTTTCTATGTGTTTTAAGTTTTTTATATAATGTTTGTTTTGTTGAACGATTTTTGGTTTTGTTTTTATATATTTCATAATATTTTCCTTCTTTAATTAACATATAAACCCACTTAGTACGTAGGCACATCATCATCATATCAGCCGGAAGAAGTCCACTGCTGATCATAGGCCTCCCCCAAAGATTTCCAGACTAGTCGATCGGACGCGACGTGTATCCATCGGTTACCCGCCGCTCTTACCAGGCCATCCGTCCATCTAGTAGGGGGCCGTCCCACTGAACGCCCTCCGGTTCGTGGTCTCCATTCGAGAACCTTTCTGCCTCAACGGCCGTCAAGACTGCGAGCTATGTGCACTGCCACTTCAACTTGCTAATCCTTTGAGCTATGTCGGCGTGACTTTCGTTCTTCTACGGATCTCCTTATTTCTGATTCGATCGCGTAGAGAAATGCCGAGCATTGCTCGCTCCATAGCTAGGCATAGGCTAGCATAGGCATATGCATAAGAACAATTCCTCTTACATTAAGATATGGAACCTTTTTGTACAAAACCAAATTTATTCTGTTAATATACCTTTATAAATAAATAAATAAACGCGTAAATGCAAATATAAATTCGAACGGAGCAAAACGGCCGACTACAAAGATAAGTTTGTAGCACAACGTACACACAAATGCAAACATTATGATTTGTGATAATTACGTTTCAACGGGAATGAAGGAATAATACGTTCATAAATATGACGATAAAGGCGATTTAGTTGGATTTAAATGTTACAATAATATGTTTAGTGCTCTCGAAGAGTCCTAAAGCAACATAGTGTGTGGGAAACTGAGTTTATGGCACTTTGATATAAGATCGTGTTAAGTGTGTTGCGACGTAGAGTCGGTAACAGCCCGGGTGTTTAATGCAATGTCGTATCATAATATTGTGTAACATCGTACAGAAAAAATACTGTCCAGTATGTAGTAAAAAATAAACTAAGAATAACGACGTTTGTAAAATTATATAATGGATGAAAATGATAGTGGTTAAAATAGTAAAATAATCAATAATTATCAGAAAACATTGCTATTCAAAATTACCCTACACTATAGAAGAATTGTTTAATGACAAGGAAATATGATCCCTCTTAATTCCTAAATACGTAATAACATAATTAGTAAGTATGTAAATAATTAATTTATTAAAATATTGCTTTAGTTTATTAAATATTTTACTATTTAAAACAATTTAAGATTTTTTGTGGCATAAAATTTAATTTATATTTTTATTTTTAATACTGAACGTCAAAATAAAGTAGCATCTATACCATTATTGACACTTCATTATATATTCTTGTTTGAATAGTCTCCGTTTGGAATTTGCAACTATGTAAGTGCCACTTATGCGGAATTAAGATATGGAACTGCCCACATATTCAAATTATGTTTGCCTATCTGCACTTTAATGAAGTGTCTACAATAAACGGCATAAAATGGGCACTACCTTGAAATAACTCCGAGTACACGCCACCCGCGATCTCAACTAAGTTAAGACATCAAACAAGGATCAAAAGTGAGTAGAGATTACACAAAAATCCAATCCAGTTAGCACATGTTTTGTGGACTAAAAGCCGGCTTTGTGTTGGTGCCGAGTACGAGTATAATCAGAGCCAATATTTGGGCTTCAATTTGTTTATGTAACGTATTATATGGCAGGCGCCTTATAGATCTTTCCGCTGGGAACACGGGTGTAAGTACAAAATTGAAATATATGTACGTCTAAGCAATTGGAATGTGTTGATAACTTCTGTGATTTCTTCATATGAATAATGAAGGACTGTAACTATTTTAAAAATCGTTTTGACAGTACTGGATTCATTATTTTTACATACAAGTATTAGGGCAATGTCTTTGTTCAAATTTTTTAAGTAACAACAATCTTGAATAGAGGTGCAGTGGAGTCATTTGCCTGTCAGGTATAAAAAAAAAAAAAAAAAAAAAAAGAGGTATGTAGAGAGCTGTTTAGATCATATTTTTAGTAGAATGAAACAAATAAAAATGTATTAAATTATTTGGGTTTATTTTTGGAGGCAAGCACATTTTATATAACTTTTTACCCATTAGTTGGGTAGGCAACGGTTCCACCATAAAAATAAATAAAATAAAATGTTTATTTCAGTAATACAATCAACTTTAGATTAACAGTGGAAGCTTATCAAGCCCGTGTCAGGAGGCACCGCTCTTCCATATAAATGTAAATTTAACTTTTTTAACTCATAGATTAGTTCTTAGGTTTTCGCGATTGTTACACATAGGAAATGAAACTATTTTTCCAACCAAAACAAAAATTATTTGTCCACCGTGACCATGGGACCTGTAAAGGGCCCGAAACGTCGGTTTGTTTGAAAAAACAAATATACGCGATTTAAATCCGGAAAAATACTTTCATTTCCTACTTATAATTTAGTGTTTAATTTTAAATTTGATTTTCAGATTTCCAAACAACCTCAAAACAAACAATTCATTCTTAACTTCTAATTTTAAATTAATTTTAATCTTAAAATGTGTGTACACACACATTTTAAGTACGTTAAGATTTGGACTGTAGCCATTTTGATATAAGTTATAAGTTTTTTGCAGTCTCTATAACTTTTGGCGTATATTTCTAATTCCTTATTAATTAAATTATACAAATGATCGCTTGTTGAATTGTCTGTTTGCAAATTTTGTATTTATTTTAGATGCTTTATTTGTACTTTATAGTATTTAGTATCTTTCCTTGTTTTGATAAGATGACAGATGAGTTTTTTTACACTGTTTTTGCATACGTTTTCGATCATTCAGTTTAATCTAAAAATCTAAAAACAATTAAAGTTAAAACGTAAATAGGCATAGGCTAGGCTTTTGACAAACAAAACATAACAATGGTTATAAATTTCACTTCATCCTACTTTAATTATTATATCTACAATTTCTAAATTTTCGGTAAGCATTAGATTTACGTTTTCTTAATTTCAAACACTACTAACAAATTAAATCGCACAAGAGGTACACTCCTTTCACTTCATCCCGAACTTATAGTGTTATATTCAACAACCGAACTTTTATTTCCCTTAAAAACATGAGAAAACTCCGGCAGGACACCGTGGGAACGCGGCGGGTTGCGCAAGGGTCAACACTGGGCCCACAGCTCTTCCTCACACATAGTATTCTATCAAACACGGTCCCGTAGCTTACACCTACGCTATGTTTATGTTTGTAATTAGTTCGTCTGTCACGCCGATATATAATGGTAAATAATGCATTGTAGTCCGCTTTTATGGCTGGAAGCTTGGGATTCTTCATGGGTGGTGGTACTGCCTTGGTTCCACTGTATTTATTGTTTTAATAACATTATTGTGTTTTGTTAATGGCGTGCCTTTTTACCTGTGTATACTTTTTATTGTACTTTTTGTTATTGCTCTAGAAACGTGTACTAGTAACACTATAAAAAAAATTTAATGTTTTTATCAAAATATCGATTCTAGTAAACTGACTATATTTAATTCTTCGCATTTCAATTCGTTCACGTACTTTGACAGCTAAGATCTGTTTCATTTTATTAACGAGATAAAGTCATTGTTATAAACAATAAAATGCAAATACGCAATTGTAGCAAATGAACAGGTTTTATTGCAAACTGACGTAAGTGGAAGTCACGAAGATACCATCAACTTAAAGATTGTATTACTCTATTAATTAATTGCTACGTAACAAAACGCGCTTTTTTTTTATACATGACAGGCAAATGACTCCACTCCACCTGATGTTAAGTGGAAAGTGGATTTGTTTATTAAACTTATTAAACTTAAGACATAACATTTAGAACTTAATTAATTTACTAATATAATTTATATACCCACTTTTATGTGAAACAAAGACTTAAGACGCAAGCGTGTGGCAATCTCTGTGACTCTATTGCTGCAGTTCTGTGGTCGACATTGTTTAAAAATTCCGAAATGTAACTCGTGGGCATTGTCAATATAGAGTTGTAGAATCTGTTAGACAGAAAGTAACACGAATGTGGACGTGTTAAGAATAGTGCAGGAAAAGAGAAGCTTATGAAGAATAATAGAGAACTGAAAGATAATCAATTTTAGACATCTAAATCATCACGACTAGAAGCATTATAAGAAAAAAGATTCAAGGAAAGCGAGGTAAGGAGAGACGTAGACGAAGCATGTAAATAACTTTATATAGATCAAATAAGGGAAGCTTAAAGTCGTGTCGTACAAAACACTGAAAGTTAAGGCGCTGAACAGAGATGATTAACGATTACTCGACGAACAAGAGCCTAGCTCTTAAAACTTTTGGATTTCTATACGAGCTCCGTAAAGTTGGTAGTAGCACTATAAGACGCTGACCGGATTCCAGGAGAAGCGTCTCACAAATTAATCAGATTACAACAACTTGTTTATTAGATGAGAATGCGAAGGCCTAAAGTAAAGGGTGTATTGAATATATCCACTGAGTATTTGAGGTAATTTTACTTAGGCTGCAAATGCAACCTCGAAGATTTGTCAGCTTGCTATCGCTTTTGTAAATTGAGGCTCATTAGTAAAGCTTGACTAGGTGACGTTAAATAAAACCTTAAACATAGTTCACATCAATATTTTAGTCTTAAAAAACTTTAGTAATAATGTAAATAGTAACAGTGGTAACAGAAAACCGGTGTAGTGTAGTGCCATAAAATAAGATCACGCAATCAAAATTGTGTTACAAGCAATTATTGTACATATTCCTAGACATAAGCACATTAAGTTAAATTACTCCACAAATTAGATCGTAATTCAAAAGGAAGGACTTGAATGTGGTGTTTATAAAAAAAAACCTTTGTTTTAGCAGGATATCAAAAATGATTTAGTCGTGAGTACGAAGTCGCGATTTCATTCAGATAATGTGTTAATGCAAATTGGTCCACCAGCGTGATTAAGCAGTGGACACAAATCAAAACTTTCGCATTTATAATTGATATTTAAAGAAGTTAAACGCATCAGTCTTTAACTACAACAATCTACAATAGATAAAAAACGAATGGTCGTTTAAAATCTTCAAAGGACAAACTAACAATACAACAAACCAATACACCGACTTGGTAATAATCAAATCAAACCCTCTTTAATGGCGGGTCAATAAAGATGGTATTACCGCATTTCACACTCCAAGTTCTCGAGAAATAATTACTTAAGTTCTCATAGAAGGAGCTGTCGGCACTACGGAAGATGACAAATATGGGCTGTTTTCATTTTTATTATGCATTCAAGGTGTTATGAATGTCTATTCAGATGAGTATTCATATGTAGATATAATGACTACTTTTACAGGTAAATACAAAGTGGACAAATCTATCTGCAGAAAGTAATAGATGCAAAAATCATTGACTTAAATATTTATCATTTTGAAGTAAAAAAATAGGAAAAATATCGTATCAATTTAATTCTAAAAACGTTATCAGTGTAACAAAAAGAATATGGATAAATAATAGGAAAACATTGCATTGTAACTGAAAATAAACTACATATAAAGTGTAAAGTGCTAAATAGAATTAACAAACAACACTTTAAAGATCAACATTAAACTAACAACAACAAATTTACTTAGGGTGCTATTAATGAGTAAATCCACAAAACGTAAAACCACCATTATCGGTGTTAATGATCTTTTTTATTACTCCAATAACTTTAAGGACAGGCTGTACAATAGGTAAATACAACATAGAAATAAAATAGATTTTGTAAATTTTCCCTTTTTTTCCCATTCTCTAAAAGTTCACGTTCTATGAGGTTTTCTTAATTATGTTTCTTTCGGAAAACTTGTGATTTTTCTGTTAATATGTGTACTTAGTGAGTAATTGCATTCTTAATCAAGTCACTTTTTATTTCAACGAACGAAGGAAGATAGAAGAAGTAGCAGTAGAGCTCCTTGTGAAATTCGTTCAGGGAAGTAATGCCATCTTATGTATTACTGCCGCCAAGCAGTTATACGAGTATTACTGCGGTCAGGTTAGGAAATGTAAGGGCATTGGTGAAATTACAGGCACATGGGATTTGTTAACTTCTTCTCATGGTGACGGGCGCAATGGCAGTGCCTCTCAAATTTTTGTGTTTTAAATTTTTATTTTGTTTTTTTATTTATATTCAAATTACAAAAGACCCGTAAAACACATACCTTATGGACTAACATAGATATTAATATGATAAAAACAATTTTTTTATTTACACGTCTGGACCGCGACGTGTGACGGAACGTGGGTGTCCGATAGCCGTCCTCGGAAACGCCGGAACATGAAACCCTTCGGCCAAAAGTCCTCCTTCATGAAGGTCGACAGATGTTGAGTTGGTGCTCTCACCACAAATGAATTAAAATTCACCTTGTGGCGGAACTCTAACTGCTCGACCCTCAGGGCAGCTTTGGCTTTCACCCGTATGTACTTCACAATATCCGTAGATTTTGTGGAGTAATAAAGACGTGACACGTAAAGCAACGTTGTCGTTACAGCTGGACGCAATAGATGGTTGGGGCCAGTCGGAGCGGTGCTACTAAGGTTACGGCTAGTGTACTTCTTTTTCTTTTCTACCTTTTTGAAGCCGTCCTCGTCGCACTGGTCTACTCCTCTCGGTAGTACTGACGACATAGCTCCAGAGATGAGTTTTTTCGTTTTTTTTTCGAGTTCGAGTTTCGTTCGAGTTCGCTTTTTCTTCTTCCCCTCCGTTGGATGCCTGGGTTGTGGTTATGGAGCAGTGGGTTGGGTAGCAGCGGCAACAGCAGCGTAATCACGTCGAGGGGGTCAACGTGCTTACGAGAGGCGTCTCCGCTGGGGCGGAAAAACGAGGGGCGGGGCGCGGGGAAACGCATGTGGCGACAGCGGCAGCAGTCGGTGACACATCCATATGAGCCGACTCAAATCTGCCGATAGATGCGTTTTGCGCTCCGCGAGAAGTATTCACGTTGCAGGTCTCGGGTGACCTACTTACAGAAGCTGCACTTACTGATGGTATTCTCCGTGGCCTCCAATTTACACCGAACTTCAGCATGGCTTGCTTTTAAGAACATGATGTCCTTCAGTAGCCTGGTAACGTCGACATGGTCGAACGTGGCAGGGGGCTGCTTGTGCAGCTCCTTCGCCACGAAAGCAGGCACGTCACACGCACTTAAACAGCGTAATGATGTCCTGTAGATTTTCGCTCCTCCATCCCTCCGGCGAGATGGCTTCTGCTCGGCCTTGCCGAGCGTGCGGAAAAGCAGCGCCTTGCCACTGAAAACCTCTTCTTCTTTGATGTTTGATTTGCAGATCTGCACGATGCTGACCTCGTCCATAGTGTCGATGGCGTGTTGGATGAACGCCAGGAGTTCATTGACTATGAGTTGTTGAGAACCCATAGTCAATTACGCGCAGCGGCTATTGCCGCGTGTGTCGCGAATTATTATAATTCTTATCGTAGTGGAGCACGTCCGAATCCGAGCGTGCACCGCACCATATTGATGCGATTTAAAGCTCTTGAGTGGTACTGCAACTGCTATGGACAAGCGCGTCGCTCACAACCGGGCACACGACTTATTCCTTTCCTCACTTGGTATAACGAAACATAAGAACAGACATGAACAAAAGTCCTTCGATCCGACAGGACACGGACCAGTGTCTGTGGCCTCAACGTGGCTACCGCTCTGCCAACTGATCGGATATTCAATAAAAAACTTGGAGCACTGCTTTGTTTTTATTATTTAAAATTTACATAAAAAAATGTAGTCATATTTTGGGATATAAAAGTCTCCATAAAACTGTACATCTATTAGAGCCAGAAATTAAATTTCCATTCCAAATAATAAAAAACCGGCTTTTCCAAACAAAACTGCCATTAAAATGTATGGAAAGTCTATAAATGTTTTTACAATTATTTTTTCTGACTTAATCAGTGTCATGGACACTTTAATATCCCAAAATACAACACCTAAAAACACCTGTTTGGTATATTCTTTATAGACTACTTCTTTATAGATATACTCTCGTTCATACTGGAGTATATTACATCGAATAGCTATTAAAAACAAAAAGTGTAAGTGATTAACCTTTTATGATGGTTTTATGTCGATGGTTCCCTCGTAATCCTGTGGCGGTGTTCCGTAATTATGAACACCCATTAAATTGTAAGAACAAATTCGATGTAATATACGAAAGTAGGTCGAAGATTAAAAAAGTGTTTCTTTTATGGTGTCAAAGAATTAATTAAATTAGTATTCCGTTAATTCGTACAGAAATTTTATTTATTTTACTTTTTTATTCATTATAATACCGAATCATTTGAAAGCATTGCCGATAAATCTTAGAATATTTGCATGGATATGTCGCTCTTAGTAACTTGTTTATAAACTTTTATTTTACGTTATCTTAAGCAAATAGAAATGATTTAATTTCATTACTTAAATCATTGTAATGGTCGTCTCTAGCTAGATACAAGATACCAATAACTGGAAATACGAATTAATACCTGCCCTAAAGAATACAACGAACACATTACAAAATTTCAAAGCTGCAAGTCGGATACGTCTTTTGAGGGAACATGACGCAATTGTTTTTCTTCTTCACCCGCACGATAGCGACGACGTACCATTCCTTTCCAGTTCATCTGGCGCATCCTGGACAATAAACGGCTATCTTACGCCGATCGGCAAATCCTTTCACCACGATAGCAAGCATTACAGTGTATACCATCGAAACGAAAAGAAGAAGATCTGCGTCCTTAGATTTTCCTTTTTTTACAGACGTCCTGATGTGAATCATACTTAAGTATTATTACCAATACAACTAATCAATCATTAATTCAATTACTTCAAAGTGTAGATAATTATCTCTAAACACACCAATGAAACGGTTTTACGATCCCACCGCTAGTAAAAGGATGTTTTGTTTTACTGCCACCTAACGGTTACTGTGGTTTGTTGTCATAAAAAGAGGATTAGTGAGTTGTATGTTTATAAATTTCAGCTCTAAAATCATCATCACATTACGATCAGGCTTCATGAATGATGTTTTTCACATTATACTTTTAAAAAAAACGACAAATTGATTGTAATTGCAAACAGATTGTAAATCTTTCCATCGAGTTCCACGACCAAAACAAAACATAATTCAACAATTATATAAACGTGTTAACTTAATATATTTTGAAAGATTTTGGGACCAATCAAAGGAGAATTTGGGATCTGAGCCAGATTCAATAGAGAGATAGAAGAGCTAGTGTCCGAATAGCACATAATCGGAGAGATACAACCCGCCCGATTTAGCTGGTTAGGGTATGTGGAAAGAATGGGAAAGGATCAACACACTGGTCATTGTCCAGTGGACCGTCCGAAATATCGCTGGAAGGATGGAGTCGCTAAAGACCTGAAGGAGCATTTTAGTAGCAGTAGAGCTCCTTGTGAAAGAGTTCGTCCAGGTAACTACAGCTACCTTACCTATTTCAGCCGCCAAGCAGTAATATCAACATTACTGTGTTCCGGTTTTGAAGGGTGCTGGTGAAATTACAGGCACTTGGGACATGTCAACTTATGTCTCAGGGTGCGGGCGCTGTGGCAGTGTCTCTCAGATCTTTGCGATTTAAAGCTCCGACTTGTTCGTTCCGTCACTTGATATTATAAAAAAAATCGAATAGGCAAGAATGATTGGAATTGGCACAAGACCGAAAGAAATGTTGCACTTTGATGTAAGAGATCAAGATCCAATTAAAAGTCGCTGAGCTAGCGGAATAAGTAAACACAGAACTGAAGATTGAATAAAAATAAACAGTTACTTACCTAATACTCGTGCATAAAGGACACAAAATGTTACAACTATTAATATTTAACATTCATGTGAACTGTAATATAAACAATTGTTAAGGAAGAATGTTATAACAAGTTGAATGACGGTGTTTATTCATTCGATACAAAGACACTACCAAATCATAAAAACAAACTGGTAGAACTGTTGAAGCACGAAACAAACTACAGAAATGTACATTTTGGCGAAAAGAACTTTGACTATAGTGAAAATTGACGACCTCGGTGGCCCAACGGTGCGTATTGTAAACGCTGGATGAGAAGAACTCTTTTTCGAGTCCCGATAAGACCAATTTGAAAAATGACTTTTTGGAAACTGGTTCCGGTCTGGGCCGTTCCGTTACTCTGATATTAATAGTACAGGGAATTCCTTAGATAATCTAGGGAAGAAGAGAGGGGAAGGCCAATGAAAACATGGATGGATTGTGTGAAAGATGACATGGATAAGAAATGTGGGAGTATGCAAATGACGGCTGATAGAGTGGAAGAAAAGTACATGTTGTGCCAACCCCACCTAGCGTGGGAAGAACAGGAAGAAGAACAAAAAGACAAAGAAGACCAGTGGTGTGGTTCTCTGACACATTATTAATAATAAAATTTGAATGAAATCAAGTCCAAAAACAAAATTAGTAATATTACTTACTTTCTCTTTCAACTCCGTTAATGCATAAAACTGCAATATATGAATTTATATATTAAAGAAAAGTATTACTTATGCGCCTGTCTCCCACCGGGGTAGGCAGAAACTAATCCACTTGCTACGCTCCTGACAAACATCCTTCGCTTCCCCCACTCCCATCAATCTCTTCATATATGCCTGTTTGTTCCTGGTACTTTTAACTTGGCCTTTTTTAAAGACATCCCCAAACTGATACATATCTTATGCACGCCGAGGTCTACCTCTCCCCACAGCTCCATTCGCATTCGCTCTACAAATTTGTGCTGTCAATCTAACAACATTAAAGAATAGTACATGAAAGAAAACGTAAGGCAAATATTCTAATCAAGTATCACCCATCTAACTACGGGCTACAGTTGTGCAGAGTGGTCATGACTCTTGTAATGCATACCATACTAAATATGATTAAACCGCTGTTGATTGATGATGACAGGAGTCTGGAAGCTGTCGTCAATTTGTTTAACCCGATGATATAATATTTCTTGTTTAATACTTATAAATGGTAAAAATAACCAATATTGACGTTGGAACCCAAATATTGTACAAACGCAATGACCTCAGGAGCTTTTTGGGAAATGAAAAAAAAAAATCTTTTCGATGTATAAAATTATTGTCACATGTTAGCAAAAACTATTGTTTATTATATTATTCACTATATTATTATCACTACTTACAATAATTACCAAATTTAAATATTTGTTGTCGATGTCATTTAGATGGAGAATTTAAAGAAAAGAAATGACAACACTGGGTGCAATGGCCAGAGCCATCGAACAGGTTCGTATTATAAAAAATTAAAGGAATACAATATTTAACTTTTACTCACTCACCTTTTGCATACACATGTCTTTGTAACATGAGTTTTAATGGTCTTGTCTTTGTCCAATAAAGAAATATGTATATATTATTTATAAATTGTACCTTAAAGCAAAATATACGAAAATCAAGGTAAAAGTAATTCTCAGCACATTGCTCAACAGTATGAAAATCTCTTCTGCCTGATAATAATTACCAGTTTAAATTCCCGTAAACATAAAATATATTTAATAAACAGATAACCACCAAACATATACACAGTTAACCAACAAATCGTTAAAGCAATCGAATTTAATAATCAAAGTATCGCTTTCAAAGCAATAGCTTATGTTGGGCTGTTGTAAATTAACTGATTGCATCTAATGTCAACAGCTAGCTACCGTTTGTATGAGATATTGCTGTAATCTGTGATTATTCTTGTTCTTGTCGTAGATAGGAGTAGGATTGCCTTACACTATAATTTCTTTTCGAGGGAGTCATAGAATGGTGCTGATGAAATTACAGCACATTGGACTAGTCAACTTATGTCTCAGAGTGACGGGCGCAGTGGCAGTGCCTCTCAAATCTTTATGTTTAAAGCTCTGAGTGGCACTGCAACAGCTATGGACAGGGTGTCGCTTACCGCCAGGCCGAGACTAGTTAATCCCGTGACTTGGTATCATAAAATAATCTCAATCTAAAGCAAAAGTTAGTGGAATTACATTTATTTGACAAGTTTTATTGAAATTGGATAACGGAAAGTGGTCGAAACCGATTCATCCCCTAGTTTACCACCCTTAGAGGTTGAATATTACCTTCAAATGTAAATGGGATACACTTCAGTATATATATGTTATGCGATAACGGCATTTGTGAACCGATTTTGATGATTCTTTTTTCTTGGAACGAGGGTACCTCAGTAGTGGTCCCATTGAATGGACCCCTCTAAGGGTGGCAACTAGGGAATAAATGACTTTTGTGGTCGGTTTTTTAATACTCCGTACTGAAATTATCACGTAAGCATATTGAAATAGCATAACAATTTACATCAATAAGTAATTTTCGATAATATTAACTTTTACGCACTTTCTTTCTTGAAGTATTGTCTTGTTAATTTACTAAGCGGTGTATTTTAAGTGATATTCATAACTTTTCCACAACAGTGTTCAATGGATTCTTCACCAAGCGAGGCGTCCAGTTAATTTACGTTACGATCCGGATTGTTGATCAGATGACTGTTTTAAATTGAAACTTTTTAAGTTTCTTTGGCCGTTTTCCTCTCTTTTGTAGTCTACCATCTAGCAGGATATTTAACTAGTCACGGGTTCCACAGAGAGCGCTATTATATATATTACTGTGTATTCGACGTGATTTCGTACTGTTCGTCTCGTTCGTATGTTTACTTTAACATCCACATAAACATTATAAATCATTATCAGAATTGCATGTATTTTGTGTGTATTATTGCAATAAATTTATATTATGTCATGATAAATTTAAATTGATGACTTTCATACGAGTTTGAGTTCGTGTTATACATATATGTGTAAGTTTAATAATGTCAGTACAGGATACTAAAAAAACCGACCTTCCAACCTCAAAAGTTCGTAGAATGACATCTATTTGCCAAGTTTTATTGATTACCGAAAAGTGCGCGAAACCTGATTCATCCCTACTTTGCCACCTTTAGGGGTGGAATATTTTCTTCAAATTTAAATGGGACCACTACTGAGGTACCCTCTTTCCAACAAAAAAAGAATTATCAAAATGCCATAGTTGTCGTGTTACATGTATAAATAAATAGAGTCGAAATGAGAACCTCCTCTTTTGAAGTCCGTTAAAAAACTCTGCAGATTTGTCTCGAACAATTTCGAGTTGAAGCTGAAGTTTAGCGTTTCATTAATTTAACATTCTATGGTGATCTCTGCCGTATTAATTTAATATTTCAAATATTACTAATGCGTCAGCCCAGCCAAAAGATTAATTATTAATGCCGGGGTCTTTTCAGTTTCGTAATTTTACTTTTGTATTTCAGGTTCCAGTCTTGTCAGATCGAATGACGTTTGCTTAGCTATGTTAAGATAGAAATTTTTGTATGAATCTGTTCTGGTAAATTGACCTACCAATAAAGTATGGCATGGTGTGGTGGGCTGGTGTCCGCATCGACCGAGGGACCTCGCGCCACCCAGTATCTGTATGAATAATTATAACAAAGTAGTGGAGTAACGTCAGAAAAAAGAAATAAATGTCGTGGTACTTTTTTATGATACCAAGTGGCGGGACACTTGTGTTAAGCGATACGCCTGCCCATAACAGTTGCAGTGCCACTCTGTGTTTTAAATCACAAAGATCTGAGGAGTACTGCATCTGAGACATACGTTGACAAATCTCACGTTATGTGATATGATTTTTCTTATGACGTTTGTAGTATCTACCCAATCAGATCATGTTTCTGACATGTTAAACAATGACAGTTTCATTACATTACTGAATACATATTGTTGTATTCTTGCAAACAAGTAAATAGCTTATTTTAGTTGGAGTAAGACAAAAAAATGACATTTAATTATTTCAGATGATTATCACCTAAAAAAGAGACACTACATTTCTACAGCGACAGTACACAAGATCTACATGAAGTATGCATACAGATCATACTACAAAAGGCTTGCAGAAAACAAAACCACCGGTATCCAGGCCTATTTGCGCTCTCCCACACAGGATTCTCTATTTAAATGCAAATCCAGTACTGACAGACTGACAGATGTTCACAGACATACATTATATAAGACGGACAAAGTACGAGAATGTTTTTGTACAAATAATGTGGTAACTGGACCTCTTGATAATCGCAAATTATAATCATAATGATAATTTCTTATTCCAAAAACCCATACATGAAGTACCTACAAGTATACTTATGTGAATGATAAGTAAGCACTAAGTATTGCATGTCGCTTGGGAAAACGCTGGTGCTTGTTGAGTACAGCCGCTGACTAAAGTGGACGCTAGCGGTCTGAATAAATACAATTTTAATTGAATTTCAATTGGATAATCTCAGTACTTAGTACTAAAAAAATCGACCTCAAAAGTTCGTGGAATTTCATCCATTTGCCAAGTTTTATTGTAATCGGTTACCGAAAAGTGTGCGAAACCAGATTCATGCCCTAGTTTGCCACCCTCGGAGGTGGAATATTTTCGTCAAATTCAAATGGGATTAACACTGAGGTACCCTCTTTCCAACAAAAAAGAATCATCAAAATCGGTTCACAAAAAAATGCAGTCAAATTAAGAACCTCCTCCTTTTTCCGTAAGTCCGTGAAAATAGAATTCTCAGAGCTATAAGCCTAGCAGCTACAGGTTGGTACAACTTGACAATCTCCGTGGTCGAGTGGCTTGCACGCCGGTTTTCATGGTGTCGCCAACTCTGAGATTCCGGTTTCGATTCCCGACCGGGTCAATGTAGAAATACTAACTTTTCTACAAATATTGTCTCGGGACAGGGTGCGTGTGGTTCCGATTTCCATAACACAAGTGCTTTGTTTACTTATTTTGGAGTCAGAGCAACGTATGTAATGTTGTAATATATAATTTAATTTTACATTTACCTATATTATGTACTATTGCTGCGTCCAAGCAGTAATGTGAACATTACAGCGTTCCAGTTTGGAAGTGTAAGGGTCGTATTCTAGAACTCTACTCAATGCTCAAGTCAGGATTGCACTGGCAACACAAGCACTGGAAATATGACCCTAATGGCAGGGACTTGAGTATGATTTCGAGTGCTTTAAACCATACTCAAATCCTGACTTGAGCATTGAGTAGAGTTCTAGAATACGACCCTAAGAGTGCTGGTAAAATTACAGGCACATGAGACTTGTCAGTTTATGTCTCAGGGTGACGGGCGCAATTGCAGTGCCCCTAAGAACTTTGCGGTTTAAAGCTCTGAGTGGCACTGCAACTGTTATGGTTAGGCGTGTCGTTTACCACCAGGTGCACGACCTGTTCGTCCTGTCACTTAATATTATAAAAAAACGTACATGTAGCAATAAAATGGACAAAAGTATTACAAATTTAGAATTGAGAGAATATCACATACAAATTTACAGGTTTATAATAAAGAAGAGCTAATAATAATAAATAATAATAACGCACACACTCAACATAGCCCCGCACTAGGGAAACCCTGTGTCGCGGGTGCCATGGACACACACATAGACAACCACAAATTACACCCAAACTCACGAGAGAAATAAATGTAGGCCATACAAATATTTCTCCCGGCCCGGGAATCGAACCCGGGGACCCCTGGGTGGCAGTCCGGTATGGTAACCGTTCGGCTACGGAGGCAGTTACTAAATAAGTAGAGCTAAGTAGAGCTAAATAAAATGAAAATCAAAAAGAAGAAAGAAGCACAGACGCACAGCGTCTGGCACAGTTTGCTAGACCTAGGTTCGAATCCGACCGGTTCGAAGATATTTTTTCTAGGTGTTCGGTCTTTGTATTAATAATTATAACAAACTAGTGGAGTAATTAGACAAAAAATAATTGAATATCATGGTGGTGAAACATTCTGAAATTCAATAAAAAAAACTTACAAAAACAGAAATACAATCTTATATTGATTGATTACGTACCTAAGTTAAGATGACGACGGTATTTTGGAGTACATTACTAACGACTGCTGTCAACACAACAACAATAGAAAGTTTCAAGATATTATCTTTATTATTTAAAATGCACAAGTATATAACAGGTTTGATAAAAATTATAAATAACAAGCGTGATTAAATAAAATTTCACACTATATCGTTTTGATTTAATTCACACTTAATTTCATCATGACCAGATAGATGATTTATATGCCGTTTCTGGTGGTCTTTTAGATTAATGTCCTCATAAGACTAATTTATAACTTGTCAATATTAATCAATATAAGCCTTTTTATTCGACGAGGTATCGATTTACACGCGAAACCATTGACGGGACAGAGGTGCATGGATATGGACTCCATTTTCATTAATTGTTGTTAATATAGTTGCACTAAAAATGCCAACATTTTGTATTTGGATTTTATACAAATAAAAATAAAATTAATTAGTAGATGGAACGATGAAGTTGTGCACCTGGTGATAAACGACCCGCCTACCCGAAACAGTTGCAGTGCCATTCAGAGCTTTAGAGCCAGCGCAAGCAAGCGGTTTGAACGGCAGAGGACATGAAATTTAACAATGTTTCAATTGAAATAAGATATAAATTGCAATGCTCTGAGACGTCGATCTCAGAATCACGGGACATTTCTCTTTGCGTCTCAGAGCATTGATATTTATACCTCATTTCAAAATTGTAATACCATAAGGTATTCATTAATAAACTTAATATACTCTGCTTTTCTAGCTGCGGCCGCCTTGGCCGCTGGGGTCGAAACACAAAACTGCGATGCGACGTCGTATCGCAGAAATCTAGGAGCTCGCACGACGCATCGCAAGAGATTGCGAATTGCTCATCATCGCACATTCCTGCGATGTTAATCTTCTTTGTGCTTTTTTTTTCTATATTTTCTTATCAATAATAATAATAAATATTGCAGTTTTCTGCGTTGTGAATTCTGTGAGTTTTGTGTTTCGACCCTTATTCGTAAAGCTCGAGAGGCACTGACCCAGCACCCGTCATTGTGAAATTTAACAATCTCAGCACGTAGTACTAAAAACCGACCTCAAAAACCCGTGGAATTACATCTATTTGCCAAGTTTTATTGAAATCGGTTACCGAAAAGTACGCGAAACCGGATTCATTCCCTAGTTTGCCACTCTTAGAGGCGGAATATTTTCTTCAAATTTGAATGGGACCATTAGCAGCCTACTTCCAATAAAAGAATCATTAAAATCGGTTTACAAATGTTCACAAAAAAACCGGAGATATTGCGTAACATACATACCAAAAAAAACAGCCGAATTGAGGAACCGCCTCCTTTTTTTTTGAAGTCGATTAAAAATTACAAGTTCCTTATATGCCTACAGTTTCACCAGCATCTTTACCTGGAACACAGTAATGTGAGCAGCTCTACTGCTTGACGACAGAAATAGGTGCCATGGCAATACTTCTCTGAGCGAATTCTTTCACAAGGATATCTACTACTAATACAATTGTGAGTACAGAAGAATACTTTTAATGGTACATTAACTTTTAAGTGAACATTTACATGCTATTTGATCGTGATGTTTACTTGAACTATTAACAAGAGATACGCTAATAAGTGTGTTGCGAAATTTCGACTATCACCATTTACAGAAATGCATTCTATATTTATTCTGTAAATTCCATAGACTGTGGAACATGAGTCACGGTATTATAATTAAATTTGGTCGTCTAGCACGACTTGAGTAAATCAGCATTATTTCGAGTTTATCTCGATGCAGGCCATGTTTGTTTAGTGGACGGTCACAAAGACACATTCATCATTGTTAGGGCAACTCAAGAAATACCTATCTCGAATATTGACGTGACAAACCACAAAAATAGTGTTAGGGATCGAAGTTGATTGAATTGTTCAGAAAAGTGAGTAGCTCAAAACCTGGGAATTTTATCTTATTTTTATTTATGTCAATCCTACTTATAAATCAAAGTATTCTACAATAAAACTTCACTTTTTAAACTTTTCAAATAATGTCACTGTTCCTTTCACTGAACAATATTCTCAACGCGATCACAAGAATGTCAATCGTTGAGAAACCAGACTTTTACTTTTACAACAATAAAATGACTATAATATTTACTTAACTAAAACCTTTTGAGCCCTTTTTTTGGGGACTTTTGAGCCGGGCACGATACGGGGCGGGATTTTTTTTAGGTTAGATAGGTTTTTTAGGTTAAAAATCTCTTGCAAAGATAAAGATAAAGATAAAGATCATTTATTTGTGGTAGTTTGTGGTAGTTGCAAAATTCAGTTTTTTTATTTTAGTACCTATTGACGAAGCCCAGTGTTGATCTTTAACTAGAAATATTCATGTAACATTTGTATTAAGATAATAAAGTCTGTATATATTATTATAAAACACCTAACTAAAACTGACTACAAATTCTATAATTAATATTTGACAAATAACTAACATAAGTAATTTAAAATATTAGCACTCATAAGCCTAAAAAGTTTCGTTAAAGTATTGTTGAGTTACATATATCAGGATAATGAACTAATTGAAACTAGATCTTTTCCGAAGTGAAGTAAAGTCATGGGTTGTATTGAAATAGTGAAGTGGCTGTAAAATCCATTAGTATTAAATAACTTTAAACATTTAAATACTAATTGAATACCTAAGTTAAGAAAGTACTGTAATTTGTTCTGTCAAGTTTTAAGTTATACATAGTTTTATTACAGACATACCCTTTACGATTTGTCTACAAATATTTGTCGGAAGTAGTGTAATTTAAATAAATACCTTCATATCAGATGAATGAAGGACTACAGTCGATAACGTGCGTAAAGTAAAAATAGTACAACAAACTCAAGCTGATTGGAAAAAACGCTATTTTTCGAGACCAAATTGGGAATATTTGTTTTTGCAAAGAAACGGCTCTTTACGGGTCACAGGATCCCGGCTTTATTAAAAAAAGTTTAATCGTCAATAAGAAAACATAAGAACTTAATATATTAAAAATTCAGTTCAATGACTCAGATTCAAATGAAAAAAATCGTTGAAAGGACACTCGAAACACTAGTGTTAGAGGTGTCAACGGTGGCAGCGCGACATGACCGCGACTCGCGGACTAACATTTACTGTAAAGTGTGTGTCGAACAAACATACACATTGTCTGGATTAACGTGGGAACTCGGTTGAAAGATATTAGCTTGGATATTCAATTTGTATTACAGAGCGGTGGTAGACCAGGATAACGATTGCTTTTCAATTGAGATGTCGTTATTTTGTAGCGGCATTTACCTATGACTTCAATTTCCAACGTTTTTTATGTTTTTTTTTAATGGACACTGTCATAGCCCCGCACTAGAGAAACCTTGTATCGCGTGTATTGTATATGCCTTGGCGTCGGGCAGTGAGCGTGTCACATAGCTCCGTCATCAAACAGAAGATTTAGTTAGTGGACTCCAGAGGTAACGGCTTAGCGCTGGCAACCGTAAGTTGGGGAATGTGTAATGGGGAAGTGAGCGGGCCTACAGCTCCGGTACCTATCTGGAAAATAGGGAGGGTACTGTGCGTGCACCCAGGGCGGCTCACCCGTGGCACTAGCCTCTTGAGAACCGGATGAAGTTAGTGACACAGTGACTGATCTGAGGTCAGAACTTAGAAGATTCCTGTGCACGCACAGATTATGAGGGTCACTATAATCAAAACTTGTTTAGAACGGAAGGGGATGTATCGCCGATGCTATGGACGCACATGTAGATAATCACAAATTACAATATTTCTCCCAGCCCGAAAATCGAACTCGGAAATTCTGCGTGGCAGACTAGCATGGTAACCGTTCGGACACGGAGGCAGTTTGATTCTTAAATTAGGAGGCAAACGAGTAGACGAGTCACTTTATAGGAGGTAGTCATCGTCGCCCGTGGCCATCTGCAACATCAGATGAGCTGCCTACGCTTTGCCACCCTTTGACAACGCAGTTGACACGCTTTTGGAAGAACCCTTCAGGATGGACAGTTTAATCAATACGACGATTTCAAGTGTAATTTGCTTATCTAAGAAATAAAGATTACTTTACTTTTTTTATAAGTCGTGCGCCTAATGGTAAGTGACACGCCTGTTCATAACAGTTGCAATACCACTCAGAGCTTTAAATCCCAAAGATCTGAGGGGCACTGCCACTGCGCCCGTCACCTTGAGACAAGTCCCATGTGCCTGTAATTTCACCAGCATCCACCTTCAGTACCAGAACACAGTAATGTTGACATTACTGCTTGGCCGCAGAAATAGGTTAGGTGGCAGTACTACCCTGGACAAACTCTTTCACAAGGAGCTCTACTGCTACTAAATGTTCAATCGATTGATATTCGTCGATAAGTCGATGTTACCAAAGCAACCGATCGACGTCGAGCAATGGCATCGAGTCGATGTTAATCGGTTGGTGTAGTAACACCCATACACTCTAACGCAATGTAACACTCACACCCCCGAAACTACAATCGACAAGACAAGTGAAACATCTCGACCCAGTTTTATAAAAACAAGGGCTAGTTAACATGTGTCCGCTAAATGAATGGTATGCGGCCCTCGCTCTGGAATTCTCCGAACAACTTATTAATGTTATTGTAAACTTTTTTGGCAATTTATATTTTGATTTTATTGAATGTAAAGATGTTTTACCTTCGTAATATTCATATAATTATGGGAAATAACTTCACTAACTAACATTTTGTAATTATGTCAAATCAAAGTGATGCTTTGCCGAATGACCACGGTGACCACGCTCTGGTCACAGGTTCAGTCAGGTCGAAGGAAATGCTGGGAAATGTGTTACGCATACCGCTGGGCTCGGGGGAGCATCGAGCGGTTACGCGACTCCCGGGCGGTAGTCGCGTATACCCTCTAATAAAACCCAGCGGTTAACATCATCGCCACAAAGAGACTAACTGCCTCTGTGGCCGAACGGTTTGCCACGGCCGGACTGCAACGCAGATGTCCCAGGTTCTATTCCCGGGCCCGGCCGGGAGAAATATTTATATGGCCTACCTTTATTTCTCTTGTGAGTTTGGGTGTAATCATTTTTACTTATTAATAGATAAATAAACGATTTTATTATTATTATTATTAATTTGTGGTTGTCTGTGTGTGTGTCCATGGCACCCGCGACATAGGGTTTCCATTGTGCGGGGCCATGCTGAGTGTGTGCGTTATTACTACAGAGAGATGCCCTAGGATCTGCTTGCGCATACTACTGGGTTGTCCCGGCAGATGGTGCAGAAAAAAAAAGGCTAAGGAATTTGTCTTTGTGTTCGAACTTTATATTTATAATTATATCAATTAATATTTTGTTAGATGTATCGTTACAACTTGCAAATTATGTTATATAAGAGCCACATGTGCACTAATGTGGTAACTATACACACTGTCACCATTATTGAAAAATGTTCACAATATATACAATACTTAAAATTGATTTCTAATAACAAAAGATTATTTATTAATTATAGACTCAAACAATTAAAAACAAATCAAACCAAGCTAAATACGACATAAAATAACAGTTACGTGTGTTGTGTTCGTTTTTCATGTTTTTTTAATATTCATTTCTGTTATCATCTTTTATTCAAGCTATTTCATGTAATCATAGATATGACTGAATACTCTACTCTACTATTAGCATTACCAATGCCAGAGGAAAAAGGTTGTACATAAAGTCTAAAATGCCATGTCGTTTGTCATAAGCCGTAGAGTAAACACACACATATTACATACAAACACACATACATATCATCACGCCTATCGCCCGCTGGGCCAGGCAGAGACCATGGACCTCCACACGATATGAAAGTACAAAATTTGGTCTTTACAAAGTTATTTTATAATTAACTTATGTTGTTGTGTTATACGACAAGATGACGATCTCGGTGACCTAACGATTAACATTGTGGGTGCTGAATACGCAGGTCTCGAGTTCGATTCCCGGTAACACTAATTTGGGAAATGAAATTTCTCTAAATTGGTTCTGGTCTGAGTGTTCTGGGAAGTGCCCCAGAATTTTGTTGGGCAAGTGTCTTTATTCCTACCAAATAAAACCATAAATATATATTAATTCTATAACTTTGATTCTAAGAAATTCCTCCAGACCATAACTCAGTCTTTACCAACAGGTATGCAAAGCTTTCGCCATCTCAAGTCAGTATTACGTGATCGATAATAGCATTGTTGAGATATAGTTGCGATATCGTTTCGAAACACCCTTACTATGGACTAAAGAACTTCGCACTTCCGCGGAGACTAAATTGCAATAGTTTAGAAAAGTGAATGCCGTACTTACTTTAGAAGTGAATGGAAAGGGTTTGTACACTTAGGTGTCAACTGGTCAAGCTATACACAGTGGTTTTTTAAATGGGACAGTATTGGGAAGTCCGAAACTATAGAAGATACAATGAAACAAAATATAACCAACTTCTGCCGTCCCGATTTTGTTCTTCCGATACAATGAAGTCATCCTTATAAGATATTGAGTGTATTAGCATTAAAAGAAGATTTCAATTTTATTCATTTTGTATATATATATATTATGAAATTTGAACGTCTGCTGTCCCAAATTTTTTTTGTCCCATGCAATGAAATAATTGTTGATTTTTATGGACGCGTTTTATATTCACGCGTTTGACCACAAAATTGACTACGCCAAAATAGTTTTCACAATAAAAGACTTAATGGTTCCTAAGAGGAGAATGCTCCTTGTATCTTCTATGGTTTCGGATAACATACTGTTCATTAAAAAAAAAACACTGTATATAATGGTAAATAACGTAAAGTCAGACAGTAGCACATAAAGTTTGACACTTTGGACTTGCACCATTCTTATCGTAAGCGACGAGAGTTGAAATTAAGTTTTAATTTTAAGCTTGATATGTTCTTCATCCTGTAGGATTTCTACCAACAAATTTCGTTTTCATAACAATACATTTGATAGATCCAGTTGCAATAGTCCTTAAGCTCATAAGATATTTTAAATCCTCTATAGTAACAACAATAAAAAACCATTTTGTACAGATCTCTAATACTTAACGTCATTGCTGTATTTGACGCGTCAAGTTACAGTAGACAAATATCATCATAGGAATTTGCGTAGGCGTTCATGGGGCTTGTTTTCTTTATGTTTTCGCCTCATTAAGTGTTTGTAAACGGGCGTCGAATGCGTCGTATACATGATAAATGGTTGCCCAATATAAATCCCTCACGGCTCTTATGGGAAAATTATTGTTATGTTTACACTTCCTTTCTGTACTGTTGCATACTGTAATATTTTGTTACGACTTTTTATCATATTTTAGATGCGTAGTCTCAGTACAGAGTACTAAAAAACCGACCTCAAACGTTCGTCAAATTTTATTGGAATCGGTTACCGGAAAGTGTGCGAAACCAGATTCATCCCCCAGTTTGCCGCTCTTAGAGGTATTGTATATATTTGTGATTGTTATTATTAAATGGGATGACTAATGAGGTATCCTCTTTCCAACAAAAAAATCATCAAAATTGGTTCACAAATGAGTTAGCGCGTAACATACAGTTGAATTATTAACCTCCTCCTTTTTTTGACGTCGGTTAAAATTAAGCGGGTATTAAATCCATGCTACAGCTTATAGTTCGACCGCATAAGTCAGATCACGCCCGCGACGCTACAGGGACGCGGGGGATGCAATGCAGAAGTGTTTGGACAGCATTGACTTATAATTGTAAGTCAATGTTGGACAGTAAAAAATTTAAAAATTATCTCTTAAAAAATCACGAATCAATCAATGATGCTCTGTTAAACTGTATTGAACGTTTGACTTGGCTTATTTATTACAGGTCGACTACGTAAGTCAGACCACGCTCGCAACGCTACAGGGACGCGGGGCGTAACAACAAAGGGAAACGCGCGGGAAGTGGGCGGCATCGGCAGGCGCAATTTTGATTTTTGAATTGCGCCTGCCGGCCGCGGTGTCTCTTAACTTTTCTAAGAGATTATCGTTTAATCTTTTACTGCAAACACTTCTGTGATGCACTGTATTTCATCAAAGATTACACTTTATGCAGTTGTAAAACGCTTTCTTTCGAATTGTTCCGCTAAATAGTTGTAAAATGGCGCCAGTGTACACAGTGGCATGCTATTTGACAATAGCACTGACACTTCAACATCAACAGACTAGCTTTTCCCATTTCGTCCGCATTATACGTATTTCAAAATTCATAATGGCAGTTGTAAATGTCGTTAAGGAATATATGGACAATGCAAAAAAATGAAGTAATTGAAGACGTTTTGTTGTCATGTAACTTACAAGTTTCCTTCGAACATGAACCTTTTACTAGATATAACAATGGATTGTACGAAGAAACGATCCAGATTTTTCGAGAATAGAGACTTAATAATAGAAGATAGCAATACAAAATGAATGAATGAAATATTCTTTATTGCACATCAAAAATTACAATGACAAAACAGTACAGTAATGTAAGCATCACAGAGTAAGACAATGCGGCCGTATTGCTAAGTAACAATTTCGTCCAGGCAACCTTAGGATACGAATTTAACTTAACAGTTGGAATGGAGGGTGCAACCAAAGAATATCTTGTAATGAAAGTGGTTATGAATAAATATACTACTCATCAATGAAGTAAATATATAAACAATAATATTGGATAATTTACTGGACATGAATTTAGGTGGAGCTAATGTTACTAACTACTGTACAATGTTGCCGGAATGTCTACCTAGCTCACAAGTCTTCTAGAAAAAATATACAATTTGAGCTATTCTTACTAGACCCATACTATAGAGTTGAAGCTACAAAGTGGTGGCAATATTCAGATATCGAAACCAGACATTCCAAGGCCACTTCTAAAAATACCTATTTCATATTTTTCTCCACCAAACATAAGTGCATTTCTAAGTATTTGCAGTATCTCCATCTCAAGGACTCTCAAAGGCGCCAGTTCGTAAAGATTGTCATGTTTTTCACAACTAACAGTCATTGTATTTACTACTTTGCCACTTTATTTTTAGAATGCAATATTGCACTTTGTCTTTAGTAGTGTTGCTTCAAAATATAATTGTTTCTTTTTTACTTTAAAGCAAGGTCTCAAATTGTTTAAAAGTTGCGAATGTACGCACAGTACTTACTTGGTGTAACAATGCCTCTGTTAATAAAATAGTGTATTAACTCAAAAATGTATTTTTTACAGAATCGATAAAAAATGACTTGCTTACTTGGCGTGAAAAAATTTTTTAATGTATGTATAGGTTAAACTTTTTAACAGACATCTAAACAATTTCCTGCTTGTAAAATATATTTAAAAATAAAAAGGAAAAAATAATTTCATATTTTTGAGTAAGGAATGTTTTGTCAAGAACAAAGTAACAGAAAGTTTACCTCATTTTGAGAAACAAATTTTATGTCCAGCAATAATATAATCAAAAAAATAATATAAGCAAAAGTATAATCTTGATTTTCACATATTTTGAGTTACAATACTATTGTAATAGCAGCGCGATATCTGATACAATAATTGTGGAAAAAAGTTCAGACAGACTCTTTAAGGTCACAAAACTTGTAAATTTAAATACAAATTTAATTTGAATTGACCTAATGAAAAAAAAGACTTAATAAATTAAGTCTTAAATTAGAATGCTCTCAGTGACACAAATTGATTACTTTTTAAATGAAACCATTTCAAGTGTGCACAGACTTTGATTCAAATTAGTCACTTCAAAGAAACACTTTTCTTACCAAAGTGATCTTTCAATCGCTGTCCGACCAAAAGATAAAGCAGCATTTAATTTGACAAGCAAACATACACTTGCTGCTGTTAAAAAAGTATTTTACCAATAAACCCTTGGACATCACTAAAAACAATGATAAAGTGGACTGTAAAGTTAAATTTGTCGATGTAAAAAGAATGCGTATTACAAATTGAGGGCGCGTCAGTACTCGAAATGGCAAATATTGTGACGCTTAAGAAGAAAACACTTAAAGAGCGGTCCGGGATGCGATTATAAATAAACATATTGACTATGTTGCGTTTGAACTTCAAGTGAGTGAAAAGAATGCTAACATAGATAATAGTAAAATGCCTAATGCGTAAGTAATGATGTGTTCTTTGAATTTCTTTGACTCATGTCTTTATGACAAGCACTTATATTCTTGCGATAGCATAACTACGAAGACTACGTTAAAAACCTTCAGACAAATACGCAAGCGTAACACTAAGTACTTAAAGCTATAAAAGCACTTTATCTACATAGTCCCAACTTGTAAATTTATACATCATATCAAGCGAGACATAATTGTTAACAACCACCAATGATTTTTAGACATTATATCGTACTTTTGGCTTTGATAGCATATAACCTGTCACTTACACACTGATTTAACAGATCACCTCACAGTTTGATATTTTCTGACCACTTCTTTCTTCAAGAATTATTAAATTCGTTGACTAGGTGTCATGTTACTAAGCACGCGACCCTCGTTCTTAAAAATTGTAACATGTTTTTTTTCTCATCGTCCTTTAAACAAAAAGGCCACTTGACGTCTGCAACAGATACACACCTTTCATGACACAATAGAATTTGTCGAGGATAACTTTTTACAAATTTCTTACTTCTGTGAATAGTGGCGCCAGTGGTGTTGAAAGAATCTTTTGAATGGTTCGTCTTATTGACACCCACACCTTTGTCTTTCTTTTATACCATCTTTTTGTGCAATGAATACGATTTGGTTTATTGAATTTCATCATCGTCTGAAACTCATTATACGTCCAACTGCTGGGCACGGATCCTCTCTAAGTATACGATATAGTCCACCACAGGGTTTTTATTGGTTGTTTATTTTCCATCCTTCTATCCTTTGAACTCAAGTCGACTAAAAATGTTAAGCACTGCTTTAGATTTCTAGCTAAAAAATTAAACAACTTCCATATAAAAAAAATGTTCTGTAGAGCCGCCTTCCTGATTTCTATTTCGGTATAGACATGTTGAAAACCATGTTCCGTTAATCCTATGATATCGATGCATCGATACACATTTCATCTCACTCATCGATAGAGACCGATCGTATATACTCTAAAAATATTTTGTGGCTTTCAGTCATTGGACTTTGGATCGTTCTTATCACAAGAGATGTATACTTGAATTTAAATCTTCATCGTGTCAAGACGTGACGTGTTCTTGACCATATCCAAGCATAAGTACCTACTATAAACTTCAAAGCAATTTAAATAAAAATCATCACGAAAATATGATCAAGTGACAAGTTAAAACATATATACCAAACAATAAACACAAAGATGAAGTTACCAACGACATCGACAATACTCATAAAGATAATACTAATTATGTTCTTAATACTTACCCCTAAGTAAGACCTCCGAAGGAGCTCGACTATTTAGATAAATGTACAAAGGGTTTCAAAATGAGGAAAATGAGGACATCGGTTTGAAATTTATAAAGGTTGTACTGAATTATCATTATCCATGTATCATAATTAACGTCAAGACTTTCAAGGAACACAAAGTTATTTGAAATTATTTCGTAACTTACTTTTATCATGACTTCCACAAGAAATGCTTTCAAAGCCTTTCTAAATAAACAAAACAACATACAAAATCTTGAGTTCTGAGGCCTTAGCGATTGTTACACATTTGTAGTTTGCATTTATATTAGACATAACTGGTAGATGATTCACTCAGTCAGCCGTGATAATGAGAACCGTAAAAGTCCCGATTCTTGGATTGTTTAAAGCAATATACACGATTTTGGAAAAAAACATACGATTAATTTCCAACTTTAAAAATCTTCGCCAGCGTTTTTTAACTGACGCATATTTATTACAGTTTACGATCAATTTCGTAGGCTTAGCTTGAATGGCTCTATGAAAATGTGTTCCATCTTTACAGTAGGTTGGTTCACACTTTATATTGGTTACTTTTAAAGCTCATTGCACTTCTCAGCCATTACATCTCATGTCTCATCGCCGCCGCCGTGGGGTGTACTGCTTACGAATTTATTTCTCTCTACGACGCGCCCGCCCACGAATATGCAATTGCTTACAACATGCTATTATTTGTTCTGGTTCAACGATTTAAAAATGTGTTTTTTATTTTTCAAAAACATTTTAAGTAGGAACACTCATTTGAAATATCCGTTATCAATAGTTATCATTCTAAGTTTTGTAGTAATATCAATTGAAAGATTTGAAGGTTTGACTTTTCGAACAAACCAATGTTTCAGACTCGTCACCGTTTTAGTCAACTACTTTTGGCAGAGGTCCCAGGTTCGATTCCCAGGCTGGGAGAAATATTTGAATGGCCTACATTTATTTCTCTCGTGAGTTTGAATATAATTTGTGATTGTCTATGGTTTCCCTAGTGCGGGTCTATGTGAGTGTGTGAGTTATTTATATTTACTTTTGAAAAACCAAATATACGCGATTAAATCCAGAAAAATATGGCTTCTTTTCCAATGTGTAGGAATTGCAAAGACCTAAGTACTTGATATTTAGCAAATGAAGTGAGATTTTAATTGCCGTTCGTAATGCTACCAATGTGCGGGCTTACTATGTACTTATTTCTTTAGCATCTATCAAGTATATCTTTAGGTGCTATTATGGCTAAAGTACTATTAGTATGTGGAAAGGTAACACAATACACTTGTAGGTAGTAGGTAACTCAGAGTATTCATTTATTTTTACAATTGTACCAGAACGCGATGAACGATTTGTTCCCTGTGGTCTATTTCGTGTGGTCTACGCTACGACAGAACTACTTCCTGGAGTGCAATAAAAGCGAATTGCATGACCGCATTTATAGGCACTTCAACTCTGCCTTATTCCTTTTCCTTGTAAGGGTCTATAGTTTCAGTAAAATGTATGTGTAATGGAAACCTGTATGACTAGACGCATAATATGTATATTCATGTCATATACAACTTATACGTACATTTATACCACAAATATGTTGTTTAACATTTGGTTAATTTGATATTACGCAAAAGTGGCAATTGCCCATTGACTTACAAATAAATGGACGACAGGTCTAATACAAAAACCACGAAAAAAATGTCCCAAGTCAACCTATTTAAACGTAGTGAAATGTAATGGAATATGAAAAAGCTAAAACGTTGAATTTAAATTGTAATGTCATCGCAGTACTGTCTAATTTTGCTTGCTTCGCTGTCAGTCGAACAAACGAAGACTAAAGCGTGAATGACGCTCTGTATACGATTTTAACGCCCTATAAGTTCGGACACTTTTTAGCGCGGACCCGACGTCCATATAATTGTAAGTCAATGCCAATATCTAATGTTGCCTTAAAAACTGTAGGGTTGTAAAGGTGATTGAAAAAGTAAAGATTTTATTACTATAACTTTCATGTTTTTGTACTGTTGTACAATTTCACCTTTTTGTGCAAATAGTAAGTAGTAGATTTTATATCTACAAAAAGTTCCAGGTGTGTTTTCGTAGCAAGTATCGATTCTACTTCTACTAGCACTTCTTCACTTTTACTCGTGTTGTTGAGGGAAAGAGAGGAAAAAGAAAGAAAAAACAAGAATAGCGTACATAAAACTAATAAAGAAGAACGTAAAAGTGAGCAGCAATAAAAAGTTCGAGGAGCTGATTATGGACCGTGAGAGAGCCGGGCTTTTGAATAGGATGATTACGTATAGATTTTCAAAATTCGTGAATTCACTCTCCACACGTACAACTTGATACATACCTATATAAAGACTTGCGTGTGAAAGTATAGAATAACATATACATACGACCACATGGATATTTTCGCTACCTCCTACGTTAAGATTTCCATTGCCTTAAAAATTGGTCAATGTATGTAGCTTAGGTAAGATGCCGCTAGATGGCGTTGATCAGTTTTGAGTATTTTGTAAAACGCGCATTTAAGTTGTTGTCCAAAATTGTATTATTTGTGGGCTGATTTAGAAATAGTAAAACAAAAGACGTTAAATGAGAGCAATCATTCCACGAAGATAAAAACTCCACACTCGTGGACAGCCTGTATATTACCAATGTATTAATGTATCAACTTGCAACATTAAAGCTACCGCTATGGCACGAAATGTGCACTAACTACAATAGAAGCAACGCCGACCGTTTCCTTTATTACCTTTTTAATTTTTGTGTTGAGTGTTGGCATATTTGCGGTAACACAAAAGTGCCCCATTGTGTGCGGTTCCGGGAACCCGAGTGCGGCCTAAGCGCGGTATTCCCGGGAACAAAGTATCTTTACATTGTTGATGCGATCCGATTTGCACTGAGGATCAATGTTACACACGCAATCTATTCCTGTACCCTTACCAAGAGTTTCAGTGTTAATGTCGTCAGTGACCGCGTGAATTGTTTGTGTAGCAAATTGTACTGTACCCCTAACGGAAAGAGCTAAAATTATCCACACAAATTATAAATCAGATCGCTAGTAACTTCAATACTAAGCTCATGGTAGAGGTTTAATATTGAGAACTATTTGTAAACTCGCTTTAACAATTTTTGAGGCGTCATTGTTTTGCAGTCTGCGCGTTTTTTTATGTACATTCAACACCACGCTGAGTTTTACAGCTGTGGGCTTTGTACTATTTTATCGCACGTGGCTTAGTTGGATTTAAACTTTAACTATGTAGATTGCAGTTGTCCTTATTGGACATTGGACAACTGCAATCTATTGTCCTTATTATATGCTAGCAGGTGGAAGTTACGTTATCTATCCGGCTTTGCTGGAAAACACGAGAAGCGATTTGTATATTCAGTTTACAGGTAATTACGTACTGAACACAAACTTGTGTTTTTTCTTCAAAAAAGTACTATATGATAAATATAACGAACTAACGTGAAACACATTTTTCTTTAGTACTTCTCATCATAAATCAAAGTAAATCCAACTCCACCCGACGCACCCCTTCAGCTCCTAATTTCCTTACAAATAATCCCATCTAAATATCCTAAATCACGACAGCCTTTACAAAAAAGTAAACCCTTGCTACCAGTTCCCATAGTGTCACTATCATACACGTGGTAACCATAACATTGAAGAAGTGTTCTTAGAAAAAATGGTCAAGAGCGTATTTGAGTATTTATAGGAAGACATCTTGGTTTATCAGAATATAACATTCACCAATTGATTCCAGATTAGGTACCGGCCTATAAGAGGCACATTGAAATATCCTGGCAAGATCTGCCACGCTCAACTCTTCTTCTTATTTACGACTCTTGCAGATGTAAGTAATCGCCAGCCATCTCTGTTCAGCACTCTAATTTTTGAAGTGATAGAATGACTTTATGGAAAAAGATAGAAATGAGCAAAAATACAGAAAGGGAATGAGCAAAAAGAACAGAAATAAGCAAAATTACTTATAATGAGAAACAATAAAAAATACACTACTGACAAACAAAAAATACAATCGTAAAAGAATATAAAAAAACAAAATTCGAGACAACTTACATTTTTGGAAATTATATGACATAAATTTTTTCCCTATCTGATCTAAATAACTTCGTCTCGATCTTGCTCTGCCTCTCTTCACTTCTAGTTTATAAGAAAACTAACTTGACATATCAGTTACCCAAACATCTTTCCTTTTCGGCTCGTATTTTATCATACGTTTAAGAAAGTTTATCTTAAAAGATTGATCAATCTTAATAGATCACATATCCTCCTATCCTAATCGAAGTTAATGATTAAAATTCTTATGAATTTCGTAAAAATATTGCACGCAGAATAATTGGGCTTTACATAAGTGGCAAAAAGTGGAAGTTAAAGAAGCATGTGCCGTTGATCGCATAACTATTTGTTATTCGACAAGGGAACTCTAAAATCTTAACTCATTGAGATAATGAAGTCGTTCATTGTCCCCTGAGTCATTGGATGAAAGTCTATTTGTAATAATATCTGTAATGGATATGACAAACATATGGGGAAAGCTTTGAGAGACGTGAGTGACAAATGTTTTTTCTTATGTGTGTGGAGCATTACTACAAATTGTACTCTAAAGGTAACAGTCAGGGTTAAGAAGAAACGTATAGTTTTAGTATGATACTATCAATCGTAATTACGTAAAATAGTATACAAATAAAGTAAATGATCAAATCAAACGTTTAATACTTAAATGATGGCAAAACATAAATATTTGAAGAAACTTTACGCAGTGACACGATCTGAGTAACTATAATGTGCTATGATATTATTGTACTTATGTTTTTTTACTCAACAATCGTCGTTGCTGTAAACACAATAAGCACATGATGCGGCTTTAAATTCACACAATATTTTCTGTTACTAATAAAGAATGTTTAAAACATGTTGAATGAAAACAATCTTGATGAAAGCATTGAAGATCACGATCCTAGGAAAACATGTGAAGTGCCCAATCCGCAATGGGCCAGCGTGGCAGACTATATAATAGCCTAAATCCTCCACTTACAGGAGACCCGCATTCTGCAATAGAATGTATATTGGGTTAAAGACGATGATGTTTAAAATTATCCTACAATTTTCGTTGCGTAAAATAACTGCAATAAATCAAAACCAAATTCACAAAACAAAAGCAAAACTGAAGACAAAACTGGGTGGTCGATATCAGAATATATCGATCGACAATGGTCGTTAATCAATTTACAAAATCCATTCCTATTACAGAATCTTGACCGCCAAAAAGGAAGCGCCAACAATTTGTCGATAAGTATTTGAACAAGAAAATGAAAACAAAAAGTTCATTGTCTGTACAAAAAGTGGACGGATTAAAATACGGAAAACATATTTGAGTCGATCCACAAATATAGATTTATTATGTCGGACAAATAACGTTGATTCTTACACTTATATAGATATATATCAAGTACATACATACTCAAAAAGTGCGTATACCTAAAACTCGAATATTGTATAACTCTACAGGCGGATCATGGCACTTATAAGTACTGTAGAGCTAATGTTTACTCCCGTATTTCGACAGTAATGTGTAACGTACGTCATAAAAAAAATCTATATTTCTAATTTAAAAAACTTTTGTGTTTTTATTCTTTCGAGTAGGTATACTACTACGAGTAATAGAATACACAACGCACAAGCAAACTTTCGCACGTACTTACATTTAGAGAAGAGTGGGACCCCACACGGCCCTTGAGGCACGCCCGACCTGTTACTAAATAAACAATACAGGAACGAGAAAACAAAAAAGTAATTTATTATTCCGCAGTCCCTTTCGGGCCAGAGGTTGAAGGTAAGCTTGTGGAACAAATAAATGAACGTAGGTTTTGGATTGTTTGTGTTGAATAGTTACAAAAATCTCTTCGTCAATCGAATAAAATGCATAACCTTGATCGGTGAATTACTGGCAACTTGTATAAAATGTAACAGAAACTATGATATTAAGAAATAGTCGGATATTGATTCAAAGCCAACTGCTGGCAAAATAAATAGTGTGTCTACAATACGGACATTTACACAACACACTGTCGTGACAATGTATGTTGCAGTCAGTAGCACGTTGTTGAAATTGTACGGTGTGTAATGATGTAGTGTCGCTGCAGTAACATGCTCTTGGAACATTTTCAAATATATGTTTTATAGGATTTATATTGGTAATATAGCTGCTGCCTGTGAATTCATCTGCGTTTCAAATTACTCATAGATAGTTATTCTTTTCTGCACTCTGTTCTCTTCACAAAAATGAGTTAAGTAGATACAAGCAGATCTTTGATTATTTTATGTAAAATAGCGACGGTGGTTGTTAATATTACAGGTAATTGTTGTTTATACGTATTTTTCTAAGAGACAACCATTTGACCACAATTTCATCTGGAGGAAAGTGACAATGTTTTTGAGTAAGTACTATGTTGATTATTAATTGCCTAATCCTTTACTATTGGTGACCACTGAAGATAGGTTGCTACATTTACCACACTTCCTGCTCTATCAATAAACTTGCTTGTAACTTTACAGTATTGAATTACGTGCATATGTCCACGCCCTTTTCATTTCCCGATTTGTATGTTATTTGTGGAAACTAGAACTCTGTAACCAGTTCTTGCACAATCTTGGTAACCTTAAAGGTGGAATTATGAGGCGAATCTAATATGTTGAAGTACATGCAGCTCAGAGGGCGGTTTCGTCAAAGTCGTGAATGTAATTAGGTAATAAACATTATTATTACATTTGTTATTGGAAAAAGAAAATCGGCAGATAAGCTTCATGATATTGAGGCGACAGCGTCATATAGTCATTTTGTGTCAACTCCGAAATTAGCTCAAAATTCCTACATTTGTTACTTCGGGTAGTATTTTAGTGACTCAAGAAGTAAATATGGAAGACTACCTAAGTATAATAATAATGAATATATGTAACAAGTCTATAATTGAAAGAACATGTATATTCTTTTCTTACGTACGTTCAGTAGAATGAGAGAATATCAAGAAGCAAAAGGGAATTATTTGTGCTAGTTAGTTTAAACTAGTAGTGGCTAAAAAAAAATCAGAAATATATTAAATATATCTTCACACGATATAAGTTCACACATACGTCACTGAAACGGTTCATTTCATGTTTTTCCAGTAAGATATTTACTTAATAAATAATAGTACCTATGTAAGTACAGTAAAGTCGACTCGTTACCACATTAAGCGCTATTTTTGCATACACGCAAAGGCGGTCAGTTGCGGCCACCCACAGCTGACTTGTTCTTGTCAACCAATGGCGTTTAAGGCTAGATTATAACTTTATTATTAATCGAAGGTTTAAATGAAAAAGCATCAAGAAAATAAGGGACAGCGCTAGTAACCATATTCACTTGCAAACAAAACTGTTTTGAGACTGGAAAGACTTCATTTTTACTGATAGTATGTATATCTTTACAAGTATTTCCACATAGTACTAAATCACTCAATTTAAATTTAAATTTTGTATTTGTCTTGTAAAACTGGACTATTTTGTAATAAGCTGGTCAGAAATTCATGTACAGTGTACATCTTTTGAATTTGAGCTATCAACCAAGCATGCTTATGACAAAATCAATGAAATATTTTCCAAGAAACGAATAGTGGCTACTAAAGAAACGAAACATCGTTTCATACCGGCTTAATATGATAATTTCAATAACAGCGGAAGGTTGGTAATTAATTTTACGTTCGTGTGACACAACTTCATTCGAGCGACTTTCCATTTGAGATTACACGGTTTTTTAATTGAATAGAGAGTATAAAATGAAACTATCAAATAAGACTAATGTGAAAAAATCATATAGTGTTATGAGATAGAAGATGACTGAACATGCCTCGCAAATGTTTTTCTCTTTTTCTGTTAATTCTGTTACGAGCCAGCTTAGATGTAACCATAGAATCAGATAACGCAAGGTTTAAAACGATCAAACTATCTGTCCGAAAACAAATTCGTAAAAAGATGCAACACTAAGTTTAAGGATAACGAAAACGGTGGAAAAAGAGATGGTAAAGTGAAAACTAAGCTATATGGTACTCTTCACAATCCACTTATCGTTCTTATGGAACCAGTTTATTAATAACATATATAGGTATGTAGAACAAAAGCGAAATAGAGCATAATAATTATCAATAAACAATAAGGAAACAGTAAAACAGGTAAAGAATTTACGATAACGTTTTACTTCCATTCATAAAGATTAAAAAAAAATGTTATCGAAATTTATCAATGTTCATTCACGTAGTACATCTTATCAGGTAAGCAATTAGTTACAAGGCATTTAACGAAAATATATATTAATCTTACTCCAACTGAAATTTGGAAACTAACAACAGTTTTATTTTTCACATGTCATGTAAACTAATTACTTGGGCAAAGTTACAATATTGTCACTTATAAAACTACAGACCCTTTTGATGATGTCAATACTAACACTGATAATACAAAATACAGTAAAACAGATAAATATTTTGTAGTTCTTAATTGACTCGAAACTTACAAACCTTGGTATCATAAAAAGAACGATTGTTACAGATTGAACAATTTTTTTTTATGATACCAAATGACGGGTCGAACAAGTGGTGCACCTGGTGGTAAGCGACTCGCCTGTTCATAACAATTGCAGTACCACTCAGTGGTTTAAATCACAAAGATCTGAGAAGCACTGCCACTGCGCCCGTCGCCTTGAGACACAAGTTGACAAGTCCCATGTGCCTATAATTTCACCAGCACCCTTACCCTTCAAACTTAAATCAAAGTAATGCTCACATTACTAATTGGCGGCAGAAATAGGAAAGATGGCACTTTCCTGGACGAACTCTTTCACAAGGAGCTCGACTGCTAAGTACTTAACGTATCATAAATTGAAGCAAATAAAAAACAGACACAAAATTAATGGATAAACCATAATCTCATCAGCAAACACCCTACACGATCTAAATGTACCCACCTAACTTGCAAATACAAAGCTAAATACGTATCTCAAAAATTTATTGCGAGTGAAGACAGAATCGCAACACTTTGGGAATTAAGTTATAAACATAAATGTACTTAACAATATTGTTTCTTAAAGTTAAACTAAGTACCAATAACACTAAGTAACAAATAAAGCTATTTCAAGTGCACACAAATGAGGGGTTTAAATTTGAAATGCGTCAAGTGAAGACAAATCAAGGCGGGGTGTTCAGCCGCGGGACCATTAGCGCGACGTTGAGAGCTCAATGAGCGGGGATCATTTGTCAAATACAGCATTACACCACTTCTAAGAGATCGGCTTAAAGCACAAGCGTAGGAACGATAAATATATTTGTTCTCGTTGAACTTTTTGGCAATGGATGTATCAACGAGTGAGTTAAAAATAGTTTTTCGTAAAAATTTTAGTGCAATTGGTTATTTTTGGAGGTGTTGATTTTGCAAAGTGATTTTATGCCTTGCTGAGAAACCCACGTGGTAACACATATCACAACTAATTTTTTTTACCAAGTTACGGGATGAACAAGTTGTTCGCTTGGTGGTAAGGCACGCCTGTCCTTAACATTTGTAGTGCCGCACAGAGTTCTAAATCGCAAAGATCTGAGCGGAACTTCAAAACCGGAACGCAGGAATGCTCGTGTTAATGCTTGGCAGCAGACAGTAAGGTGTTTGTAGCATCTGAACCCGGTATGGTGACAGTACTTCTGTGGACGAACACTTTTAAAAGAAGCTGTACTGGCTCTAAACGTCACACTATTTATGAAATTTTGTAAACGCCAGAACTACTGTTTGCATACTTCTAGAAACAACCATTTTGAGAACTGACATTTCACTTTATATATGTTGTAACTTACAGGAAACTTTTATAAAAATGTAAATTACGTGTAACTTTTGGTTTAATAATTACTATTATGTCACTTGCTCGAATTTCATAACCCAAAACCTGAATAAACTTCACAAAATATTATGTATTTAGTCAACTTGACATAGTATTGCGAAAGAATGTGGCATCCTATCTGCGCAGAGTGTGAGAGAATTTGAACAGAATTCTCAAGGGGATAGATTGGACTCTGATCTACTCTCTGGATTCACTGAGCTTCAACGTCCCGGGAGATCGGTGATCGTGGCGGATATGATATCCTGTCTGCCCCGACTTTTTGTATTTTTATTTTGTCAATTTTACTTAATTTTGTAGTCACACTAACAATAAGATATGTAAAAATTTGCTAACAAAGTGGACTGCAAATAGTTTTGAAATGAATAATTTTTGTTTTTATTTTTTTACTGATTTTTCATTAATTTTATTATTAGATCCTTAAATATTACATCTCACTCCTACTAGTGATCCAGAATCAAGGAATATCCCAGAGCTTGTGACTTAGATCAAAACGAAACTGCTGCCGTGGCCATCAACATTTCAGCACGGGACGGCTGCGCAGTCGCACCCACTTGATTTATCACTACTCTGCTCTTGAAATCTAGTCCTGTGTTTCCCAAACTAGTGATCCGAGAATCTATTTTGACGTATCATTGCTGACCATCGATTTTCTTGAAGAAAATCCTATTCAGTTCAAGTTTAATAACAATAATATCGAAATGTATATGTTAACCAGCTTTACAAGATCTATATTCTCGATGTACAATTCAAACTCATAAATTAGTTGTAGTTAAAGAGTCTTTTTGTAGTTTTAGTGTAAAGTTTTTTTCAAAATGTACCTGATACCTGTACGATGACCTTTGCAAGATTAGAAGTATCGTCCCTTTCCATAGAACAAACCGCATCACTAAGCATATTCTACGAAAGAGTTTTAGAAACACTGGTATATATCTATGTAGACATTGGAAGATCGATGGCTTTTTAAATACATATATAAGGAAGTTGCCCTAGGTCAGGAACTTATATGGAAGTCGGAATAATCTTCGAAGGAGAAATTTATGAGTATAGAATTTATTGCTCGCACGAAACGCACGATAAACTTTGTCCATGTTACCTCTTGTTTATATACATTTGTTTGCAAAATTGTACTGGACAACATATGTACAGTAAAAACAAATGTATACTATACCTACTTATCTAATTACACACACATCAAAAATGTCTAGGGATCAAGCATATTTGTGCCAATTACTGAAAATCAGGTTTTTTTAATAATTTTTTTTATGCATGACAGGTAGATGTCTCCATGGAAAATGGAATCCAAACTTGAAGGAACCTAATGCACTGTTGATACAATCACTGCCCTAGCCACCTCCACCCTGCATGAGTACAAGATGCCTCTTCACGCCTCGTTTGAAGGACCTCGTATAGTACGACGGAGGGAATACGTGCTCTGGAAAGGAGTTCCATTTGTCGACTGTGCGACAGAGGAAGGAGCCACCAAACCTTTTAGTTCGCGATGGAATACGGCTAGTTGTAAAACTGTAACAACAAAATTCTAACACAACAAAATAAATCATTAAAAACCTGATTTTCAGTTATTAGCAAAAACGTGCTTGATTCCTAGACACTTTTGATGTGCGAGTATAGGTATGGTTACAGTTGTTTTGATAAACTATGAATTCAAATTTCGTTCCATTCTTTTTTTAAATAAAATTACCCCAAAATTATCTAGATGTAACACGACGTTTTGTCTCCACAAAATTATTTTAATATTCCAAAGTAATTATGTCTTCGGTACACAATAACAAATATTTAAAACTTACCTATTAGATGTAGATTATATACAAATTACGTAGCATCACGATATGCATTTCCTCACTTTCAACTAATAAAATAGGCACTTGTCACTTCACTAATTGAAACGAGTACTTGTTATATTAATTATCTTAAATATCCAACACTTTAGTCACTTATTAAAAAAATATTTCAATTTTATTTTCAAAATGTTTACACAATATGAAACTACCAGTATTTTACAATCTCAAATAGTTTTAAATGTCAATTACAGTTTAGAATTCGAAAAACGAACACAGTGTACAACAATATTGTTTGTAAAATTGTAAAAATACAAAAAAGCCAGTGTTAATGTATCAATCTGTATCGATATTGCATCCGATAAAGCGTAAATCGATATTCCCGCGCGTGTTATCCGGGGACGCGTGTGGCGTGAACTGGCCGGCTGCTCTTGCGCACCTCTTGCTATTGAACTTGGCAGGGTGCGCTGAAAAGCTTTTGCATTTAAATTTCAACTTGGTTTTTGGCACTTCGAGAAGTGTCTACCTAAAATTTAACGTACTACATAAGTCGGTATTACACTTCAAAATCGCACTGAACAGATGTACGGATGTGTAGATAGACAAAATTTATAGGACCGTTGGAAAATGCTAATATTACTACTACATGTATAAGTAAACCGATTTAGTAATGAAATTAATCATTAGAAATTTTATTAATGAATAAAACACATTAAGCATATTCAATTGCACGAAATTGCGTAAATTAACTTTGAATCCTTACCATATTGTCACATGGTGTACAAAAGTGTCCTTTTATCATTTTCACCTCACAAATCTCAATTATAAACAAACACAACTCGTGTTATTTTTAAAAAGCACCAAGTGCATATTTTTGCTTTTACGCATAAAGCATTTGTTCATTGTTGTATAATAACGCCCAGACCATGTTACCTGAGCTCCCCTTAATTGGTCTCATTGTTATATTCAAGTACCTCTCTTACCGTTTACAAATTACAAACCATACAGCACCTTACAGCTAAGAACTAGGTGCACTTTTTCTTACTACAGGTGTCCCATTATAAGTTGGCCTTTGACACTTGAGTATAATACTATTTATTCTTAATATTTTTTTGGTGTAATAGCGCAAATCTTTAAGACAAAATAATATCATATCAACAAGAGGGAGCTCAAAATAATATTGTTCGCTTTTTACCTAACAGGATAAATCTTTTGACAACTCTGTTGTTTCTGTCATAGTTCTTGTTAAAATGGATATAAAGTACAATGTCTTTAAGGTTTTGTATTATTTCGGACCAGATTTGTTTGCAATTTAAGTATTGTCTTGTTTTGACATAGCTCTGTGTTTCGGTCCCGTTCTGACGCATCAAAGATGTAATTATAAGTGAAACCGTTTAAGTGTGGTTTGCAATTTAAACTCCATTTAGTCAAAAGGGTCCATCCGTCTAGCGGTGACTGCAAGATATTTGAATACGCTCTTATTTTATTAATGAATTCTCGGTTGTACAACCAGTGGTACAATTTAATAAAACGCTAAGGACATCTGCCCCCGTAGTATGCCGCCACGATAAAGCTATTATATCCACATTTAGTCGTTAAATTCGATTGATAAAGCGGCATTTTAAAATTTTATCACAATAACGAACACGGCGAGCACCGTGACGTCATATTTTTGTCATCGCGAGCGCCGGCAACCAATGACTGCAAAAGATTAACACAGTGCCAAACATCACCGCAAGGTCATAGCTGATTTTAAAACATTTGCACAGTAATTTTATCAATATAAAAATTGAGTGCGACAAACGAGATTAAAAGACATTTTTTGTTTCATCATTTTTGCGGCGATGATTAAACGACAAAGATAGGTATATACGACCAAATACGCAAACTTAGATTTATCAACTGAATTAAATATTGTCGCGGGAAGGTTTATCACACATATTCTGCCATGCTACGGACACTGATGGATACATAAACACTTTATTCCACAAATTATATATTAATATGGCACAAATACATATTAAACACAAAAGTAAAAACATAACATTATTTTAATAACATTGAAAGGGCACTGACTCAGCGTGTGGCAAAGTTTCCCAAGGCGCTGATTTTCAGTCATGACCAACGAGACAGATTAAGTTTTTGTAAACAAAACTATATAACGACTATGAATAAAGTTATACATTGAAACAATGTACACAATAAAGTGTAAATAGAGTCTAAAATAATCTATTAGATATGTAAGTGCATGCGCGAGTGGGAATATAAGTGCAGCTGTAGGAGTAATAAATTGAGATTGTAATTTTTTTTTGTATAGTTTTAGTGTTGTACAATAAAAAAAATTAAATAATATCACATACGTTGCTCTGATCCCAAAGTAACTAGCTAAAGCACTTGTATTGTGGAAATCGGAAACAATGACGGCACCACAAACACCTAGACACGAGACAATATAGAAAAGTTAGTTTCTACACTGACCCGGCCGGGGATCTAACCCGGGACCTCAGAAATGACGACACCGTGAAAACCGGCGTGCAAGCCACTCGACCACGTCGTCGAGTGGCTTATATTTAGTATATATAATGTAAATAGACCAACGTAAAACTAAAATTCCATTCTGGAAAGACGGGAAAGACAAAAATTATCATCAAATTACTAGAAACCTGAACATTGAGACCTCGGACAAAGTGTTACTGCATTAGAATTTTAAATCCTGTTCCCTGGTACTAACTACAAATTTAAACAAAGAATCATTTGAAAAGTTGTAACAAACATCTACATTCGGGTCACACAAATGCACAGATAAAATAACAGAGACAGACAGACTCTTAACCTCAAAATTACCCTTATTTATGAGTTAGTTAATAAGCTAAAGCCGGGTTTGCACTGCTGTACAAGTTCTTCCAGCCCGAGTCCACTCGGATGACTACTTGGACGCTAGTCGTAACGCGTAAACACGTGATCTGAGCGCACACGGACGTCGGCAACCGATCAGGGTGGATCTATTTTTCCGAGTAGACGCAGGTCATTTATGAAAACAAAATGGCGCCAACTAAGTTAGAATGAACGTGTCTCTATGAGGTTTTAAATATGTTTTTATCTTTCTCTTCCACTTCTCTAATAAAATTATTTAAAGCACTCCGTCGGTCACGTCTTAAAATCCGTTCCAATGTTCCGGTCCAAATCTTTCTCTTGCATTATTTTTTCCCTTCCATGATTTTGTACTCCAGCCAATTAACATATCTGCTACAACTCATATACCTCGTAGCGAAAGTTCTATCGTCATCATTTCGATTGTGCAAGGAGATAAATGCTACTTGGACGGTGATGAATCCGTAAGGTCTAAACCAAAATCCGAGTGAACTCCTATACAATCTAACTCGTACGAGCGATCTAGAGCACTCGTATAGTGAAAACCCGGCTTAAGGTACTCAAGCACGTAGCACGCCATACATCTGCGTTAACTATAGACTATTTAGTTATCACTAAGACAAGAGAAATGTAACTCGTTTTATTTCACAGCCAATTTATTCTGTCGACAATTAACAAATATATTAAGTCTCAATTTCGCCCATGTTTTAGTGCTTTCTGTTAGTGTTGCAGTGAATAACAAAGCCACAAACAAACTGCAATAATTTCGAATTTTATTAAGAATAAACATATTATTAAGAATGTGCACAACTTGAAATCTAACAATCCAAAAGTGGTTTGGCTTTCTCTATTTACTTATTTTATTGTTATTTTATTTGCAGGAAATTCACACTTAACAAACAGCGAGAGAAATCTTTAAGTCTACATACAGTTTTGCAGTACGACGCCAATTTCATACACTTCTGCCATTTTGTTTTATTGACAGCTAACTATTATATTAGCTCAACCAGTTCCCTCAGAATTCTTAGGAAGATTTATAATATTTTTCAATAGCTTGAACACACATCAATGACCCAGTAACTTAAAGAGATATTGATGAAAACATGAGAACTCATCTTGAATAGGGAAGTGTCATTGCCGGGCTTTCTTTGCGCAAAAGTTGAAACTTCTTACGTATTGACGGCATATACGAAGTCTTTTTAAAGACTTCCAAATCGCAAATCGTGTCCAGGAGAAAAACTCTCAGAAGGTAAAGGTAGATGGTACGATGGTAAACTTTTGTACTAAAAGTAATATGATCCAGATGGGTAGTGAAAGCCAGGGGAAATGCAAATGTGAACTCGCTCCAAGCGGGTTTTGAAACCAATCTGGAATCCGTGTTTTAGGATATAATTATGAACGGCCACGCCTATCCTACTACAATGCTTCAGTGTAGTCAACTATAGCGCGAAGTACCTTGGAGCGCCGAAATCGCTCCCCTTCGTCTTCTAGTAGCAGTAGAGCTCCTCATAAAAAAATTCGTCAATGGAAATACTGCCACAGTATCTATTTTGCCGCCAAGCGGTAATGTTAGCATAAGGAAGCAGGTGAAATTACAGGCACATGGGACTTGTTAACTTATGTCTCAAGGTGACGGGCGTAGTGGCAGTGCCCCTCAGATCTTTGCGATTTAAAACTCTGAGTGGCACTGCAACTGTTATGGACAGACGTGTTCCTTTCCACCAGGCGCACGGCTTTCTCGTCTCAAAATCATTAATATGGTATTGAATTAATAACTTTAGTAACTTTTAGTGAAAAACTTACCATCCTTACCATCTCAGTCTGCCGTGACTATGGAAGTTCTAAAGGCTCCGAAACGTTGGTTTGTTTGAAAAAACAAATGTACGCGATTTGGATCCAAAAAATAGTTTCATTTCCTATCAGTATCAAAATCTATATAAAGTTGTTGAGGAACACTTATATAGTAACGTCACAATATGCGATAGTGTGAAATGGTCTTCCTGGCGTGTTGATATGAAGTTATTGGCATAAAACCCCAGTTTCCACGGCTGTTGATATAACGGTTCTAGTTCTTAGTTAACTAAATCATAAGTGGTAGCGATGTGAGAAGTTTTAATGATGAATTAAAAGAAAAAAACTAACGACACACAACAACTTGATACACAACAAAATAGTACTCTGCAATCGCAACGTCATTAATGTTGTGTGTATTATTTAATATGTAAATAAATTGTGACAGTCACTCTTAAGTTAGTATTCACTGCCTACAAGTAGGTGTATCGGAATACCAGCCCGTTAACCGAGGTGTAACGGACTGGTATTCAGAACCAAAGTGGCATTCAGATCTCGACGTCGAGGCGCCTATTTTGCGTGTGATCCTATTCGTGCCAAACTCCACCAGGAATCTCAGCACCTCCTCGGTTTGCTGAAGACTTCGTGGAGCGACCTCCGCCCTCCAAGGTACTTCGCTCTGTAGTTGACCACGCCGGAGCATTGTAGTAAGATGTGCGCGACCGTTTCCTCGCTCTCTGTGCACGCTCTGCATAGAGGGCTGTCTGTGATACCTGAATTGAAAAGGTGTTGTATGGACCTTGACCCGTTGGCAGTTAGAGTGCGAAGCTCTTGCCTTTTAAGTTTGATTCACTGCTTAATTTCCGTGGCAATTTTTATTATTTAAATATTCGTGTTGTCATGAAATGTTGTTTAGTATTCGATCATGAAATATTATTTATTATTTCACGATAGTATGATCGAATAATAAAATAATCAAACCAAGAACACTAATAATAGAATATCCCATTAACATTTTTTAATTCCTTACATTTATATTTTTGTACTTTAGGTGGATAACTAGAATTCATTTTCATTCTTATTCAAACTAATATTATAAATGCGAAAGTAACTATGTTTACAAAACGAAAGTAATTTTGATGTAGAGACAGATGGGACGTAGGAGACGGACATAGGCAACATTGTCTATGTCCGTCAAACAGGGTCGGGTGAAACAGGGGATGAAAGTTTGTTTGGAGAACCAATAATGCTATGAAAATTAGTATAGTATAGTAGGCTACTAAGTATTTATTCTACGCAGACAAAGTCGCGGGCTCCAGCTAGTCATATATGCGTAAGTAAATAGGTTAATTTATTAAAACGGAATATTATCCTACGTTTAATTATTATATAAATGTTCAGACCTAGACAATTTTTATTCCTATGATCATGTAAACGCGTACATTACGGTGAAAATATTACATTAAAATTTAGCGGTATATATTTATTCTACATTTTTTTTTTAAATACCAAGTGACGGGATGAACAAGTCGTGCGACTGGTGGTAAACTACCCGCCTGTCCATAAAAGTTGCAGTGCCACTCAGAGCTTTAAATCGCAAAGATCTGAGGAGTACTGCCACTGCGCCCGTCCCACTGAGACATAAGTTGACAAGTTCCATGTGCCTATAATTTCACCAGCATCCTTTCAAAACCGGAACGCAGTAATGCTCACATTACTTGGCAACAGAAATAGGTGAGGTAGCAGTACTTCCGTGGACGAACTCTATCACAAGGAGCTCTAATGCTACTATATAATATATTGTGTTTATTTAAAAATTAAGTTTTTGTGCATTGACACAGATACAAGTATTCCATTGTTACCAACCAATAGGAACCATTGTTGTTTGTTATTAAATGAATAAATATAATTGTAATAATAATAACGTTTGTTGAATTAGGTACGTCTATTTACCAAGTTTTATTCAAATCGGTTAAGGGAAATGGAATCCAATAAACCGGATTCATTCTCTAATTTGCCACCCTTAGGGGTGAAATATTTTCTTCAAATTTAAATTGGATGTAAAGGGATTTTCCAACGAAAAAATACATCTAGTATGTCGAATTGAGAACCACCTCCTTTTTTAAGTCGGTTAAAAATAAATAAAATTTTCGTAGTTATCAACGTTAATGATCTTAATGCCAAATTGTTGACTTTCATCGACAGTACTATTATCTTTCGATATTATTCATCACTTTTGAAGAAATAAAACAAATCTCGCTCATCGTTTACGCATTAGGTCACCATTCGTAGAGATTTGCTGGGTGTTCGACGAATTTGACACAATCCGAGCAATACAAGAACGGAGCTACATGCAATATTTCGAGGTTTGTACCGTTACCGACATGGCCTTAGTTACCTATTTGGATACACAGATGTAAGAAGATAGTACTCCAAGTTATTTTTATTTATTTTAGAATTTAAATACAGGGTACAATTTTCTTAGCTAAACATATAACCTATAAAACTGTATAATACAATTTGACTGCAGGATCCAACGAGTCTCAATTGAATAAAAAGTTACAAACTGACAGTGTGATTAAAACATCTAATAAATAACCAGAAATAGAGACGAAATGTCATTTAATTTGTTTGAAACTATTCTGCCATATCATTACGGTGACAACTGCGCTACGATTGGCCAGCCCGAATTCAAAACAATTGACGGGTATCGTCAATTGTTTCACTTCAAATCGACCAGTATAACAATTACATATTTAATTACCGGCGAAATGTGATTCTGTTTATTTTGTAATTAGATGTTTTGCTGTTTCCCACACCACCGAATGGAACAGCCCCCAATGTTAGAGATATTATCTTTATTACTACAAACACAAAATGTTTTTGGAATATACGGTGACGTACACACAGGTCAGTTGGTGGCGATGTACTACTTCAGCTTTTTATTTTGTGATTTCAGTGCAAACGAGAATTGATATTTAAAAGTGATAGAAGGCGCTTTTACCTGATGAGATGCCAGGGATGGATGGCCTTTAGTTCGCCTCCTTTTCTGGTTATATACTCGATGGGTTAAAAGTTAAAAAAAAAATTTTGGAAACATTTGAGAAATAATAATCTTTAGACATTTTTTAGTTTCATCACTGGTAAGCTGTTTAATGGGTACAGAATACGTTTCTTTAAGGTCATATCTTCATAATAGTTAGTGACTCTTAAGATTACAAATTTACCAGAGGTCATCGATCTTGTATTATAGCTATTATCAATTGTACATAACAAGATAGGTGAATTAACCGGTAAAACTTTACAATTTTTTTATAATTTAGTATTGTCATTTTTTTCCTCTTTTATTTTCATTCTTTTTTTGTTGGCAAGAAGTTTAAAAAACTTAATTTGCATGTTGTCAAGCCAGTCAACTTACCCAAGTAATTCAAATTCCATTTAACTTCGTGGCCAAACGGTTGCCGTAGAGATCTCGGGTTGCAATATTTGTATGACCTACATTTATATCTCTCGTGAATTTGGGCGTAATTTGTGGTTGTCTATGACTATGTCTCTGGCACCCGCGATACAGGGTTTCCCTAGTTCGGGGTTATGAGTGCGTCGTGTTATGTATTATTAACAAGTGAAGTAAGTGACTTAAATATGTACTATTTAAAAAACCCAAAGTTGTTTTTGCCATTCCATAAGGGCATCAAAACACAATAGAAAATATTTATTGAGGATCCCGAAAACTAAATGAATTCACTTCGAGGTATTAGCTACCAGAAATAGCTGCCAGCCTTCCTGGTCAAAAAAACGAAATAAAACATTTGCACAGATAAAGGCAGAAAATATCGTTAAAAACATGTATTTGGCGACCTCGGCGGCCCAGTGATTGGCACCGAAGGTACTAGACGAAAACGTCCCGGGTTCGATTCCCGGTAGAATCAATTTGAGAAACTATGGTAAGCGACGCGCCATGCTCCGTAGCACACAAACGATAAAATTCGGAACACGGAAACCGGACGTGGGATGACAGTTCAAGACATTGGGACCGTGTTATAGACCTTAAATGGAATTGGGTAGGACATCTAATTAAGCGTAGTGATGGCTCCTGGGGTAAGTAAGCCTTGACGGAATGATGATCAAAAACAGACCGAAGAAATCCGGGTCGTACAATGGCACGCTGAGCCGATGACACAGTAAAAGCAAAACATGGACTGGAGACGTACAATACCGGAAAGTTTGGCATGATGAGATTGAAGTCAATGCCCTTCAATGTACACTTCCTAAATTCATTGTTTTCGTTTTATCTTTTTTTTCTGTACATTTCCTGAACCAAGTTTACTTTATTACGTATATCCCAGTCTAATAAACAACACTAGTCTCTAAAAACACTCGGACTAAGCAAATATTATGGCTGTAAGGATCCGCAATGCAAACACAGCGTATTTGTATTTAGTTCTAGTACTATTTCTAAATCGATAAATACACAGGCTCAGGCGCCAGATGTTAAGAACTATTGGCTATAAAGACAATTATGTAGCTACTAAATTTGACAAGAATTTCACAGGTTTATTTGTAACTACCAACCTCGCACTATATTCCTAACATAAGCAGAAACTTTTATTCCATAACTTTTTACAAAACCTACAAAAATAAAGAAACACTAAGTTTTTGTCGTATGTACTATTTTACACTTTATTGATCTGTATTTGATAGTCAGATTGATTTATTGATAGATTTAGTAGCAGTGGAGCTCCTTGTAATAGAGATTCTACCAAAGAAGTACTGCCACCATACCTATTTCTGCCACCAAGAAATAAAATGAGTGTCAATGCGTTTCGGTTTTGAAGGATAAGGGTATTTTTTTTATGATATCAAGTGAAGAGACGAGTAAGTCGTGCGCCTGATGGTAAACGACAGCTTGTCTATAACAGTTGCAGCGCCATTCAGCCTTAAATCGCAAAGATCTGAGGTGCCCATCACCCTGAGACTAGGTTGAAAAGTCCCAATTTCACCAGTACCGTTCAAAACCGGAACGCAGTAATGCTCACATTACCGCTTGGCGGCAGAAATAGGTAAGGTGGCAATACTTCCCTGGATTAACGATTTCACAATGAGCTCTACTGCCAGTAAACACTTTTCTGTTGGATGCAGAAGGTTCTCAGTACCAAATGGTCGACTAGGAGGTCAAGAGTGGATGATGGTGTGTTATTTTATTATATCTAAGAAAATAGTAAATCGAAAAGAAACATGGTATGGAATTGATTCAATCAGTATGAATTTCCTGCTGAATTCTCAATACATTCTTCAGCAATATTGCTTAGTTCATTAATGTTCCACACCTCTGCCCAGTTATTTAAATCCATGGAAGTCATTGAACCACAATTTAAAGCGTATATTCTGACAGCTCGTAACCCAATATAGTGTTAATTATTTGTAAATTATATTGGATGCCGTCAAAACTCTACGTAACTTTAATGTTTACTTTTTATTGCGGTTATACGTCGGATGTGGACGATGAGGTAATGAGTTGGGAAAAAATTATACTGCTAGTAGAGACAGGATCCATGTAGTACAAAACCAGGAAAAAAGGCATTAACAAGCAATGAATGTGCTATGATAATCTATCTCCATTTAGTAGCAGTAGAGCTCCTTGTGAAACAGTTCGTCCAGGGAAACACTGCAGTACCTTGAAGTACCTTACCTATTTCTGCCGCCAAACAGTAATGTAAGCATTACTGTGTCCCGGTGTGGAAGGGTAAGAGTGCAGGTGAAATTACAGGCACATGGGACTTGTCAACTATGTCTCTGGGTGACGGGCGCAGTGGCAGTGCCCCTAAGATCCTTACGATTTAAAGTTCTAAGTGGCACTGCAACTGTCATGGACAGGCATGTCGCTTCCACGACTTGTTCGTCCGATCACCTGGTATTATAAAATTGCATCATGTGGTTATCGTAAAAAAATGTGTAAAGAAATAAATCTATAAGATACAGCAGCGACTCTAAATTCCAGCTTTAGATACAATAAACATATTTTCTAAACTTGATAGTAAAAATTACAAAGCGCAACATACTGTAGCCATAAAATTAGTGAATTACTAACAACGCAACCTAAATGTACCGAGTAACCGAAAAATTCGAAATCCGAATCAGTAGTGCATACCATAGACATTGCTATTTGTCACCTGGTGATTTATACTTGGCCACCGACTAAGATCAAAGCTTTATTCAGCCGCCTTCAAAAGGTTTCGGCGTCGAACGGTTTTGGTAAAAATAGTCTGTACGTGACTACTCCAACGAGAGGAGAATTGTAGGGATGTGACTGGTAATTGTGATTAATGTAACAATAATTTTAATCAACAGTATAAATTGTATTGCTGTTGCCGTTGAATATAATTGGCAAACCTTATAGGCAAAATGTAAGTGGAAGAAAGAGTACCGATCAAATACAGAATTAATTTGTCTAGATTTGGTTTCTATTCCAAGATATCGCGGGACAATCTCAGACCTGGTAACAAAATTTTAAATTACAAGAGCTTTTCTACCATTTAATTTAGGATCGCCCTAAAATGTCAGAGAGTGATTAAATTGGTCATCTGTACACAGATCAGTAACACACATAGTCAGGATTGTCATACAGTCACGAATCTTGATAGAAATTATATTTGAAAGAAAATTAATCTGTTACCGAGATATTAGGTATTACTTACTCTTCCCGTCTCTTCAAAATTTTACCTCGTGTAAGTCAAGACCTTATTCAACCTTAGAGAGATTTGGATTGATTATATCATCACCTACAGATCAGTAAAAGACATAGTGGGGATTGTCATAACAGTCAGCAATATTGATAGGAATTATATCTGAAAGAAAATTACTCTGTTACTGTGATTGTAAATGCTACTTAACGTCTTCTCATCTCTCCAAAATTGTTTCTCGTGTGAGTCAGGTCTTTATTTATGTAAGTGATTTGTGTCAGAAGTTATTCAGCGAGTAGCAGTGATGTGATTGTCTCAAATTAGTGTTTATTTCTATAATAGGAAATGTACTTAGGGGATTGTTTTGAATTCCCTTTGTTATTTCTGAATGTTGTGTTATGTTTACTTTCTCTAATTGTTCGTGAAAGTCACGTATATGAAAGTAATTTGCAAATATTGCTTAAGACTAGCTAATATTATTATTGTATACACAATAAAGGCGATATGTTTTCGATCGATTATTGTAACACATTTGAGTTGCATATTATATATACACTCATCGACATATTTAGAAAAACGTTAAAAAAGGGTTAAATTATGATAACGTTCGTTCATATAAACCACTGGCCACATAAAATACCCCAGAACTTTAAATTTTAAAAAAGAATGACTTCGATTGTGTTTTGTTTTTCATTAAGCGTTTTGGTATTTGTGGCCAGTGCCTCATATGAAAGTTATTTATAATTTAAACTTTTTTAACCTTCCCCTATTGCTATAAGCTACGTACAAAGTTACGCTCACACGGATGGCAATCGTTAACTACAGAAAGTCACCATACAGTAGTCAAATTATGAAAGTTTACTTTTATGAACGTAGACAATAGACGTAGACAAAAGAAATTATACAGCCTTCCGAAGTAAATGGAATGAAATGGAAAACTAAAAATGGCTACAAATATTATTTAATTGCAAAGTTGAATGGAACACAACGTAATAAATTAGCAAAACTGAATTCCTATTACGAACAGAAAAGAACAAAGGAAGGTCTCGTTAAATTAATTCCAACTTAACTACATATTGTCCTAACAAGCTTTACCTTAAAGAGGTCGTTGACTCTAAGAATTGGTAAATTCACGCATTGACATCCAAAGAGTGAAAGCCAATTTAAGAAATAGCCATAATTATGTCCAACTGTAACATTTCGTGTCACGCGATTGGACGGGCGGTGTTTCTGATGTTAAATGGCACTTATCGTCAACTTTAAGAGCGGTTTACACACGGCGACTTTAGCAGCGATTCCGTCGCGATGCAGTCGCTAATCGTTTAACTTTACACACACGAGCGACTTAAGCTGAGATACAATCGCGATGCAAACGCGATGCACGTTTTTAATGATTCAACATAAGTGACGACATCGATGCAACCGCCTATAAATCGCAAGCGTCACGATGCTATTGCGCGTTTGTATCGCTGCTAAAAGCGCCGTGTGTAATCGCTCTAATATGGAGTCGGTTAAGACATTTTGCTTATCTCTATTTTAAGTAATAAGAGTAAAGGTGTGATTTTTGTTCGAAATAACGTAATGAATTAACATACAAAGCGATTTAAAGAGATTTTTATAAAGATTTTACGGGCGGATATCATCATCATCAACCCAGGGAGCACGGGTATCCTCTCAGGTGAGGATTTAGGCCTGGCCCAACGCGGGTTGGGGACTTTACACGTTTTCCGAGGTTCGTGAACCTTCTTCGACGTGCAGGTTTCTTCACGATGTTTCCTTTTACCGAAAAGCTCGTGGTAAATTCCAAATTAAATTTCGCAAATAAATTCTGAGAAAGTCAGTGGCGCGAGGCTGGATTGGAACCCACGGCCTCTGTTTGAAACGCGGTAGGTCAAACCATAAGGGTCAAGACACATTGAAAGAGCAGAGGCCGGAGGAGCATGTTTGGTGCAAAGTATTACTAAGCATTTTGAATTATATTCTAAAGAAAAAAGTTCGAATTGTTTTTTTTATGATACCAAATGACTGGACAAACAAGTCGTGCGCTTGATGGTAAGCGACACGGCTGTCCATAACAGTTTCAGTGCCACTTAGAGCTTTAAAACACAAAGATTTAATGGGCACTGCAACTGCGCCCTTCACCTTGAGACACGTTGATAAGTATCATGTGCCTATAATTTCACCAGCACCTTCAAAATCGTAACGCAGTAGAAGAAGAGATTTGAAGTGATATGTATAGTGGTGCAGGTGTAGTGTAGGTGCAGCCGCGAGGCCGCGCGAGAATTGTAGCGACTAGTTCAAAGAGGCACTGTGCTAGCTCATCCGGCCGCTGTGCGCCTCTTCTTTTTCAGTGCCACTTGACCCTTAGGTTAAGTTATTGGAAAATAGACAAAGAATATACGACAAAATTAATCATATTTAGCAAACAATCAAAAACTTCTTGAAATCACAATTCTAGGAAAAAAATTGTGCTTCCGAATACCAACTACTGATGTTTGCCCTACGTTGTCACTCATAATAGTATTTCCGTATGATAGAATAGTTTGACAAGCACTAACATTTCTGGATTTATAATAGTTGTTTTACGATAGAAATTGGTAGTTTTCGGTAAAACATTAATTAAGTTGGCAGAGTAGTATTACGTCAGCAAAATTTTTCAGAACTTTTATATTTCATTCGGTTATTTCCGTATTTTTATTTCCACAAAAGTTTTCGTTAGCTTAATAAATAAAGCAGTAATATTTATATTTTAAATTAGCTCATAATTTACTTTTCGGAGCTTCTGTTACTACCCGAGATAATACAATTTAAAGGACCGATCTTTATGTTAGAACTTTTGTATGCGTGGTTACAAGATTCTTTAAGCCCCATATCTCTAATTTGATCGAAGTTCTCCCAGACTGGATTATAAAATATTAATAAAGTTACCCACCTATCAGTAGGGACACTGTACGCCGTTTGTGCCAAAATAAAATTTAAATATGAAGAAAAATATATGTAGTAAAATTAAGGATAAACACTGATTATATATACCGTGTGAAATACGTATACGGTGTGAAAACATGATTCCTAGAAATTTTCACGATAGAAAAGAAAAACAAAGTTACCTAGAATTTTTTCGAGAAAACGCTGTATTAATAGGTACTTTATTAATAATTTTTGTTTACACCACCGAACTAATTAGATTGCGTATACTATACGATATACATTTTTCAAATGGTTTCGATCTCGTTTGAAAAAAAAACAATTCTGTAACAGTGTCCCCGCCGCTCGGCCTAAGCAAAATCAACCTTATTAGTACGGGAAAAAAATTGAATTCGGACTGAGATAGTATCGACTCTTAAGGGAATCATCACATTTTTTAACGCGTTATCTGCTTGAGCCGGTCAGAAAAATCTTTATGTTCCATGTTGGTAATAAGAATGAAAAACACATTCCACGTTTTGCTGCCGGTCGAAGTGCTCACGCAAAAACACGACGTCTTTTTCGCTTTTATTACATGGCCATTAACCTTTTCCTGGCCGGCTCAATGCTATTATTTATCAATAAGTATGGGAACTCCCTAATTTCGCTTCTATTTTAGAACACACAGGAATAAACTTTAGTGACCTTTACACTAAAGCTGCTCAATATTCGAGGCTTATCAGAATCTGAGCTCCTATCTGCAACTAACTTGCTTACCACCTTTAAATATTGTTTTTCCCATGACACCAATCCGATGTATATATCCTATGATATTATAACATTCAAATTATGGAATAAGCTTCTAATAAAATAGGGCAGAATATCACACATAAATTGTTAGTTCGTAAAGTAGATTTATATATAGAATCTTTATGATATATATATATTGATAAATAATCTAGACTCTAGCCTTGTTATCGTAGTCTGTAATAGGATTATTATTTCTTGCATATGATATGGCAAATATTACAGAAGTAAGTCGAACAAAATTACAATTACGTGCTTTTGTAACATTTATAACAGGCCAAAAAATATCCATTGCTAAAGTTTTAACTCAGATTTCGTAACAATATTACAAAACATACTCGTTAAAATTGGTGTTACCACTACTTAAATACCTATTATTAATGTGAAACTCTTAAAAATGACTCTACACACGAGCGATGAATACGTAGGTCATATGGCTTTTTATAGAAATTTATGTTAAGAAGTTTTATTCCAGATTTTTTTTGTTAACAAACTTTGTGCACAATTTAAATTTATAAGCACAAAAATAAATTCGTTACAAGGTAGGAGTTAGGTTAATAGATTAATACTGAAGTTTCCGGAATTATTTTTTATTTATTTTTATGGAATATTTAATGAATAAACAATTGTTATTTTTTAAGGTTTTACAAGGAGATTTAAAATTTACAACATACATTACTATTATGTTAATTCAACAACACTTTATAATGCCTTTAATT